>NC_057711.1:13703467-13723665 GCF_004010195.1 Chiloscyllium plagiosum | reverse complement strand
GCATTTTGGGAAAGCAAATCTTACCAGGACTTATACACTTAATGGTAAGGTCCTAGGGAGTGTTGCTGAACAAAGAGACCTTGGAGTGCAGGTTCATAGCTTCTTGAAAGTGGAATCGCAGGTAGATGGGATGTGACGAAGGCGTTTGGTATGCTTTCCTTTATTGGTCAGAGTATTGAGTACAGGAGTTGATGAGGTCATGTTGCCGCTGTACAGGACACTCGTTAGGCCACTGTTGGAATATTACATGCAATTCTGTTCTCCTTCCTATCGGAAAGATGTTGTGAAACTTGAAAGGGTTCAGAAAAGATTTACAAGGATGTTGCCAAGGTTGGAGAATTTGAGCTGTAGGAAGAGGCTGAACAGGCTGGGGCTGATTTCCCTGGAGCGTCAGAGACTGAGGGGTGACCTTACAGCAATTTACAAAATTATGAGGGGCATGGATAGGGTAAATAGGCAAAGTCTTTTCCTAGGGTCAGGGAGTCCAGAACTAGAGGGCATAAGTTTAGGGTGAGAGGGGAAAGATATAAAAGAGACCTATGGGGCAACTTTTTCACACAGAGGGTGGCACATGTATGGAATCAACTTCCAGAGGAAGTGGTGGAGGCTGGTACAATTGCAACATTTAAGAAGCATTTGGATGGGTATATGAATAGGAAGGGTTTGGAGGAATATGTGCCAGGTGCTGGCAGGTGGAACTAGATTGGGTTGGGATATCTGGCCGGCATGGGCGGGTTGGACTGAAGGGTCTGTTTCCGTGCTGTACATCTCTATGACTCTAAGATCAAAAACAGAATTGTTTCAATAACACTGCATACTTCCCACATGTCTGAAATACAACTGCGCAATGTCGTCTCTGCTTTCTTGTTCTAAGCCAACTTCAAAACTATGCAGCCACAGGTCAACTTTGTGAATAATTTTGTTAACAGGAGTCTTCCAAATGAATCTACCTTCCAGCTTTTGTTCCATGTTCATGGAGATTTGTGTGCTTCAAGTGCTTATTCAAGTGGGTTTATAAATTATGTAAATCACCGATGTAACCTAAACAATAAGGGAACTAGTACTGAGCAATATGGGATTTCACATATGAGGGACAGCATTCCAGTCACAAAACCACAACACTGAGCTTCCTGCCACAGGAACAAACTTGCCATTTTCCCTTGGATCCCATGTATTTTGGTTTTGTGTCCAGTTTGTCATGTGGAACCTCACCAATGACCTTGCTAACATCCATGCTAATGGACAATGCGCAACACCTAATCAGCCATCCTTCAATATACCTTAAAAAAATTCAATCAACTTTGTCAGATACGACTGTCCATTATCAAATTCATACTGAGGGAATGGTACTTGTTGAACTCACGTTCTGAAGCAGCTCCTGAGGGGAGAATTCATGGTCAGTTAAAATTGAACTGGGAATTCTAATTTGGGATGAATCTCTGGTGATGGGGTAGTCAAAGACCTTAGGGGTTGAACAGATTCCCAGTGTAGCATTAAACACTCCCTACTCAGGAAACCAGACCTGAAATTAAATCAGTTCTTAAAGTTAGAGGGCAGTGGGAGTGATCTCAAACTATATAGTTTCTCAATATAGAAGCAGATATCCAAATGCTCACGGTCTTCTGACGGACTGATTGTGAATCTCTTGTCACCTTTAACAAAGACAAAAAATTCTGTTGGTTCAAAGACAAAATCTAAATATCAATTAGACAACAGCTTAAAATCATTAAGGTGCAGCCAGTTACCTGTTCTGTTGCTCTCAATCTCAGCATAGGGGCTAGAACTGTCCTGATCTGTAACACAAACAAGAATGATAAGGGGATTTTCATCAGCAGGCTTGTCCGTAGGTGTCAGCAATGACTCAGTGGATACCACATACATCTCTGAGTTAGAAGGTTGGGGGTTCAATCTCCATTTCAGAGGCTACAGCTTATAATCTAGGTTGATACATCAGAGCCATGTTTGCGTGATGAAAGATGTATGATTTAGATATTTTTACATTAATCAAATAGTGACATATGGGATGGATTTTTTTGTTAGGTTTTGTCAGGTACTAGAAAGGGTCCAGAAAAGATTTACAAGGACGTTGCCAGGGTTAGAGGATTTGAGCTATAGGGAGAGGCTGAACAGGCTGGGGCTGTTTTCCCTGGAGCGTCGGAGGCTGAGGGGTGACCTTATAGAGGTTTACAAAATTATGAGGGGCATGGATAGGATAAATTTTCCCTGGGGTTGGGGAGTCCAGAACTAGAGGGCATAGGTTTAGGATGAGATCTAAAAGAGACCTACGGGGCAATGTTTTTACACAGAGGGTGGTACGTGTATAGAACGAGCTGCCAGAGGAAATGGTGAAGACTGGTATAAATGCAACATTTAAGAGGCATTTGGATGGTTATATGAATATGAAGGGTTTGGAGGGATATGAGCCAGGTGCTGACAGGTGGCACTAGAGTTGGGATATCTGGTTTGCATGGACAGGTTGGACCAAAGGGTCTGTTTCCATGCTGAACATCTCTATGATTCTATGACTCTACTCTTTCTGGAGCAGTAATCTAATCCACTATGTGTCAGAGAGCAGAAAAACTTGAAGTGTTAATGGAAAATTGTTTATACCCAGGTAGATTAAACATTGATGGTCATTATGTTGTTTTCAATTTAAAATCATCAAGGATTCATTTTTGGGTTTCAAAACTCAGTGATTGTACATTATTAAGCCAGTGTGGAGGAAATCTGACTTGCGTCAGAGCAAGTATATTCTTTCTCTGAGAAAGTTGTTATTTTTCTTTCAGACGAGCTAAGGGAATAGGTTACCTCAGTAGAAAAGATTAGCTTGGATAATTTCCAGACCTGGAGTGGTTGGTTAGAAATTTAAGTCCATAGGATGATTAGACTATAAGACAGAGGAGAAGTAAGTCATTCAGCCCATTGAGTCTGTTCTGCCATTTAATGAGATCACAGTTAATCTGATAATCTTCAACTTCACTTTCTTACCTTTTCCCCATAACCCTTGAATCCCTTGCTGACTAAAACTCTGTGTATCTCAGCCTCGAATACATTTACTGACTCTGCCTCAATAGCCCTCTGCAGTAAAGAATTCCACAGATTCCTCATCTCTGTTTCCAAATAAGAAAGTCCAAGCTCTCAAATTTGTGCTTAATTATCTAAGACAACTTTACAGTTCATAGAAAAGAAACTGGGTAGAAACAGTGAAGTCAGACTTAATATTTGATGTGAAAATTATAGCTTATCTGGATTTAAATCATTGTAAAAGTGATGGTGTTGTTAAATGGATTGGTACTGCTGCATACTTTAAGTATTTTTAGATGTATTTAATATTGAATGGTTGATTTGTTTTCTTTTTGTTTTCATCTTTTGTATAATTTACTTTTACTTTAATAAAGATACTAAGCAACCTTGTGTGACTATGTTCCAGTGGTTGACAATGATGTTTATGAAAAATTAAAAACTCTATTACCTTTAATACATATAAAAGACATTGCACCACCGTCCATGTCACTCAGGTCCCTACAACATTCTACCCATTACTTCCATTCCAGACATTGTGTAGTATAAGCTATGCAAAATAAGAACCTATGGTGCTAGGGGCAAAGTACTGGATAGATTGAGGATTGGTTGACTGGCAGAAGACAGAGGCAAGAGTGGACATTAGATGTTGGAAATTAGGCTGGATTAATTATATGGGGAATAAAGAAATAGCATAGGATCTGAAATGGTACTTTGTATTAGTCTTCAAAATGGAAGATACGTAGCATACCAGAACTTCTAGGGAGTCGGAGTCAGAGGTCAGTGCAGTAACTGTCACTAAGGAGAACATGGAACATAGAACATAGAACAATACAGCTCAGAACAGGCCCTTCAGCCCTCGATGTTGCGCCGACCTGGGAACTATTCTCAGCTCAACCCCCTACATTATCCCAAAAGTATCCATGTGTTTATCTAAGATGCTTGGGGAGAAGGTGCTAGGGTAGCTGAAAGATTTGAAAGTGATAAATCATGGGGAGATAATGGTCTGTGGAATCACTGCTGTGAATCTGGAGTCCAGGTAATGTTCTGGGGCCCCATATTTTCAGCATCTACTGCTCCCTTGAATGCCCAATTGAATCTGCCTTCACCACAAATCAGGGCAATGTGATCCAGATGCTAATTGCTAATTACTTGCTGTGTGAAAAAGATTATTCTCACTGGGTTTTTGCTTTCTTTGTAAATTTCCTTATATCTGTGCACTGTATTGATTCTGTTGTAAGTAGTAAAGATTTCTCCCTATCCACTATTAGATGGTAAATATTCAGCCTGGAGCCCAGTTACAAGTGGAGTTCCACAGGGATCAGTTCTGGGTCAGTTCTGGGTCCTCTGCTGTTTGTAATTTTTATTAATGACTTGGATGAGGGAGTCGAAGGGTCAGTAAATTTGCAGATGATACGAAGATTGGTGGAGTTGTGGATAGTGAGGAGGGCTGTTGTTGGCTGCAAAGGGACTTAGATATGATGCAGAGCTGGGCTGAGGAGTGGCAGATGGAGTTCAACCCTGCCAAGTGTGAGGTTGTCCATTTTGGAAAGACAAATAAGAATGCGGAATACAGGGTTAACGGTAGGGTTCTTAGCAAGGTGGAGGAACAGAGAGATCTTGGGGTCTATGTTCATAGTAGCAGTTGTAGTAAAATCATGCGTATACTTAGGATGAAGAAGATTATGAGTACCACATATGCTTGGTCCAGTTCTTGTTGGATTCATTTGGATATCAAAGTTGAAACTTTATTGCTGGAACAGCACAGCAGGTCAGGCAGCATCCAGGGAACAGGAGATTCGACGTTTCGGGCACAGGCCCTTCTTCAGGAATGAGCAGAGAGTGTTCAGCAGGAGAAGATAAAAGGTAGGGAGGAGGGACTTGGAGGAGGGGAGTTGGAAGTGGAGGAGATGCGGTGGAGGGCACCGTCGACCACGTCGCCTTCCTGACCTGCAGTCTTCTTGTTGACCTCTCCGCCTCCATCCTACTCTGACCTATCACCCTCACCTTGACCTCTTTCCACCTATCACATTTCCAACTCCCCTCCTCCAAGTCCCTCCTCCCTACCTTTTATCTTCTCCTGCTGAACACTCTCTGCTCATTCCTGAAGAAGGGCCTGTGCCCGAAACGTCGAATCTCCTGTTCCCTGGATGCTGCCTGACCTGCTGTGCTGTTCCAGCAATAAAGTTTCAACTTTTACAAGTTCAGCCTTACCTTCTTGCCTTTGTTCTTTATGCCCCTATTAATAAAACATAGTATATTCTTCCAGTCCTCCTGTCTCCTTTAATGAAGGTATGCATACATACATTCAGATTTTATTTGCTTCTGTGTATCCTTCTCCTATTGTACACTTTAGTTTGTATTGTCGCTCCATGTTCATTTACCAAAATGTATTGCCTCATATGTCTTTGCATTGTACCTAAGTTTCCAACTATCAGCCCACTCCGCCAATTTGTTATAGTCCTTTTAAAGTTCTATACTATTCTCTTCACTAGTTAGAATTAATCCAAGCTTTGTTGTATCTGTAAAATTTTAAATTATCCCCTGTACACAAAAGTCTAAAACATTTACACATATATGGTAAGTCAAGAGTCCCAACACTGCCCCTTGAAACTCTACCACAAACCAACCTCCAGCCCAGAAATATCCGTTCCCATTATCCTATCCCTCATCCAATAATACCTCCTTGCTTCTCTTATTTGCTTTCTCACCTCCCTTTTGAAACATCTATATTCTGTTTGAATCTCAACTCTATTTTCTACTTGACACCTATTATAAGAACACTATTTTTCCTTATCTTAATTTCTGTCCCCATTTACATCCAGATGATTTCTCTACCTTTCATTTTTGAGGGTATGTACCCTGACTGTATCTGAACTCTTTCTTACAATGGCCCACTGTTTAGTTCAAGATTTTCTCGCCAACCTTTGGCCCTAGTCTACTTGACCCAGCTCTGTTCTTACCCCATTGAAGTTGGCTCTCCTCCAGTTAATTATTTCTACACTGGACAGTTCAATGCTTTTGTCCCCCTATGTGTCAATATTCTTTCAATGCTGTCTGTTAGTACCTGAATGGATATTGATCTATCATTACCTGGTGTTTTCGGCTGAGGGGTTTTATCACTCCCAGGAGTGCTGGATAAACCCAGTTCTTTCCTGAAGAATATACAAGGAACAGAAATGTGTCATTTCTTAAATTATTGTTCAATAACACAGTTAATAATCTGGATTCTAAACTTGAAAATTTTACTTGAAAATTTCATACAGGTTTATTCAATCGCAACTTGCAGTGACAAATAATTATATATACATCAGGACTCTAGCTTCTACTAACTGCACATGGCAGTTGGTCAAGTGGTTTCATCCTGGCCATTGGCTCATTAGCATATCTAGCTCTTAAAGCATCACAGCACTTAAACTCATACCACTGGACAGCTGGGGGGCAAGCTGGCAGCTCACCAACACCTTTTCGGGGCAATTAGGGATGGGCAAAAAAATGCTAGTCAGTCAGCGATATCGGTGTCCCATGAGAGAATAGAAACAAAAGCACAACAACTCTTTTTATACCAAGTTGGAACTGTGTACACAAGTGTACAAAAAGTGAAAATACATTTGGGTTGCTGAAAAACTATTTACACCGAAACAAGAAATGAAAAATTTAAGAGCTCGATAATGTAAAATTCTGTGTATCCTAATGATGGTTTGATAATGCCAACACATCTTGTGCTGGTGTCACGTTCCTGAATGTGTAGTTTTGTTAGAATTTTATGTTGTTAACGTGTTGTTTGTCGTCCTGATGGAAGATGCAGGAGCAGAAGTAGGACATTTGACCGAATGAGTCTGCTCCACCATTCAGTGAAATCATGGCTGATCTCATAATTCTCCACTTGCTTCCTGCTTTATTCTCATTATCCCTGATTACCTTACTGAATAAAATTCTGTCTATCTCAGCCTTGAATTTATTTAGTGACACAGACTTGACAGCCCTCTGCTGTAAATAGTTCCGCAGGTTCATTAACTTCTGACAGAAGAAATTTCTCCTAATCTCTGTCTTGAATTTGCAACCCCTTCTTTTGTCATTATGCTTTCTGGTCCTAGATGCATAGAAAGCCTATTTTTGAGTTTTGAGCAGTTCCCCAAGTTGGATTCTGTTTCTCCTTAATGGTGTTCCAATTAGATGTTGTAGATTCTGAGTATTTAGGGTCACAGACTACATTTAACATCTCTGCAGGTAAACATGTTCCCTGTGTCAGATGTGTGACTCCAACCTTCTTCCTACATGTAGATTAGGCAGTTCAGCACATGCACATAGGTCATGCAAGATGTTCATTTTCACTTGTTGTTCAAGATTTTTTCTAATACTTTTGAGAACTCAGAGGCACATGCTGGTTTGGTAAGGCAATTTTAACTTGCCTTCCAAATATAGCTTTAACATCATTGGCAGAGATCATGTCCAGAAGGGTAGCCATTTTGTTTCCAGATGTGCAGCAGCCACCAACGTCATATCTCTGTGCTTTTACCAGAAGTTGTTGTGTAGATAGTGCTCTTGTTAGTGGTCTATGCCAAAAATTCCAATATTTATGACTGGTTTCAAAAGTGAGTAGATTCCTCATTAAATACATATATCATCTTGTAATACTGAATAGCAGCACAAGTGTTTTACACCCAATGTTGGAATCACTGGATTTTTGTCACAATAGGTTTGTGGATCCAAATGCAATTTGTTTACCATCCTGCATGATACATGCAGCATTTGAGATGCATTGACTTCCAGAATTTCTTCTTCCATGTATAATATATATAATATATATACACACACATATATACACACACAGGCAGGAATACCATCAGCACACTTAAATAAGCATTTTATATATATGTATGTGTATTTTTTATATATAATGCTTATTTAAGTGTGCTGATGGTACTCCTGCCATATATATGATGTGCCTTTCCTTAAAATTATCTTAACCACGATGCTTTCTCAGGATAGTTTGCTACTTATGGTGCTAGGAAATTAAAATGGAGACATCTCTGACTGTTCATTACCTTGGGAGTACTTATGTGTTGTTCATATTTGACCTTGCCAATTTGGGATGGACCCCATAACCTGAACAGATGGTGCCAAGAAAAGTTGATCTGTCTGACATTCACTGGCCACTTTTAGTTGCTGAAGGAAAATCCTTCACCTTGGGTTGCTGCCATTGGGGAGAATTAGAATTAGAATTAGACTTTATTGTCTCATGTACTCAAGGATAGGAAACAGGAGTACAGTGAAAAATGTACAAGTCACCATTCTCCGCCACCACTTTGGTTTCATACTCAATTACAGAATACGAATTTTAAAAAGTAGCAGAAATAAAGGAAACAGGGCTAAAGGGGGTGAAACATATCCAGAGGTTAGTGTCTTATTTAAGTCTTTTTAAGACTTAAGTAGATTTTGGTCATGCTGTTCTTTCATTTTTCTCATCAAAGCAAAGTCATTCACAATATGCAAACATCCAGAATATTTTCATTAACTCTATCAGTGTGCTGCTGGAACAGAACCCAACTGACAAACTGAAAGGTAATTTCTGGAAGCAATATTCTCTAAATGGTACAATAAAACAAAGGATTGCAGATGCTGGAAATCTTAAATAGAAATAGAAATTTCTGGAGGTACTCGGCAGGTCTGACAGAACCTTTGTAAAGAAAGCAAAGTTAACATTTTGGGTTTAGTGACTCTTCTTCAGTTTGTGTTTTGATCATCAAAATGGTGTTCTGAAAGTAGTGATTTCCTGAGATACCAAACGGACTGACCAATATTTCTGTTCGGCATCTGGCTTGAGAAGAACTTAGTACTTGGCAATATTAGTTCTGATCTTCAATTGTTGGAATTTTGTGTCGCATCTCTTGAGAGAAAGTTTTCAATGTCTTCTGTCCGAACATACCCTGATCGTGTCACCTTTCTCCAGCACATGTGCAATATAAGTGCACCAGCCTGTGTGCTGACAAACACAATGATAACATCATTGTGTTCTAGGTTGTCAAATGTACTCTTAATCTTCTCATGTATGTAAATGCTACATGTTCTAGGAGAGTCGATTAATATAATTGTATCTTCTCTGAGATGCAATACAGCTTTGCTTTCAAAGATGGCTATGGCATAAACTCTGTCTGGATACAATTGTTGTAAGTTGCAAATTGACTCATAGAACATAGAATATAGATTAGTACAGCACAATACAGGTCCTTCTGTCCACGATGTTGTGCCGAGCATTTATCTTAATCTAAGGTCAACCTAACACACACACCCCTCAATTTACTGCCATCCATGTGCCTATCCAAGTGTCACTTAAATGTCCCTAATATTTCTGACTCTACCATCACCACTGACAGTGCATTCCACATATCCACCACTCTCTGTGTAAAGAACCTATCTCTGAAATCTCCCTTATACCTTCCTCCAATCACCTTAATATTATGACCCCTCGTGACATTTTTGCCCTGGGGAAAAGTCTCTGGTTATCTCCTCTATCTATGCCTCTAATTATCTTGTACACCTCTATCAAGTCACCACTCTTCCTGCTTCTCTCCAGTGTGAAAAGCCCTAGCTCACTCAACCTCTCTTCCTAAGACAAGACCTCCAATCCAGACAGCATCCTGGTAAGTCTCCTCTGCACCGTCTCTAAAGCATCCAGATCCTTCCTACAATGAGGTGACCAGAACTGAACACAATATTCCAAGTATGGTCTAACAAGGGTTTTATTGAGCTGCAGCAAAACCTTGCAGCTATTAAACTCAATCCTGCTGTTAATGAAAGCCAAAACATCATATGCCTTCTTAACAACTCTATCAACTTGGGTGGCAACTTTGAGGGATTTATGGACTCCAACATCCTGCTGTTCTCCACCCTGCCAAAAGTCCTATCTTTAACCCTGTATTCAGTATTCAAATCCAACCTTCCAAAATGCATCACTTCGCATTTATCCAGGTTAAACTCCACCTGCCACTTCTCAGCCCAGTTCTCTGGTATCTACAACACCATTAACCTTTGTGTCATCAGCAAACTTACTAGCCCACCCTTCTACATCTTCGTCCAAGTCATTTATAAAAACTACAAAGAGCAGAAGCCCAAGAACAAATCTCTGTGGGCCCCCCTGGTCATCAACTTCCAGGTGAAATACTTTCCATCCACTACCACTCGCTGTCTTCTTTCGGCCAGCCAATTTTATATCCAGATAGCCAAATTTCCCTGTATCCCATACTTCCTAACTTTCTGAATGTGCCTACCGTGGGGAACCTTGTCAAATGCCTTACTGAAATCCATATTCACCACATCCACTGGTCAACCTTCATCATCTTGTCACATCCTCAAAGAACTCAATAAGGCTTGTGAGGCATGACCTGCCCTCAAAGAACCATGCTGATGATCTATAATCAAACTATGTTTTTGCAAATAGTCATAAGTCCTATCTCTCAGAATCCTTTCTAATACCTTGCTTACCACAGGCATAAGATTGACTGGTCTATAATTCCCAGAGATTTCCCCATTCTCTTTCTTGAATAGAGGAACAACATTTGCCTCGCTCCAATAATCCGGTACCAGTCCTGTGGAGAGTGAGGATGCAAAGATCATTGCCTATTAATCTGGTCCACAGTGTTCTCACTATCAACAAGGTTCCTCTCTTGAGTGAATACTGAAGCAAAATACTCATTTAGAGCCTCCCCTTTCTCTTCAAACTCCAGGCACAGGTTCCCTCCACTACTCCTGATTGGCCCTATCCTCTCTCTGATCATTCTCTTATTCCTCACGTAGGTGTAGAATGCCTTTGGGTTTTCCCTAAATCTTCCAACCAAGGCTTTTTCGTGCCTCCTTCTAGCTCTCCTCAGTCCATTTTTGAGTTCTTTCCTAGCTACCCTGTAATCCTCTCAAGCTGTGCTAGATCCTTACTTCCTCAACCTTAAGTAAGCTTCCTTCTTCCTCTTGACGAGAAGCTCCTCTTCTCTTGTCATCCAAGCCTCCTTCACCTTACCATTCCTTGCCTGTCTCAATGGGACAAAGTTATCCAACACTCGCAACAAGTGCTCCTTAAACAGCTTCCACGTTTCTGTTGTGGGCACAATTTCAATCAGCAGATGTTGGGAATCTGGATTGCAGTGCCTGGAAAGTTAGTAGAGAGTGAAAACCTTACAGCGTTTAAAATTGTTCCCACTCTGTATTCCCCAGCTCCTGTCTAATAGCAGTATCAGATTAAATGCAAGGATTCTCAGTCTCTTCGGCTGTAGATTTTCTTCTTATTGATTGGATAGTTACAGATATTTTATGTTATCTTTGTGAGCTCATAGATGGTCATAACCTTCAGATCCCTGGGGAATATATTCTATCCCAGACAGCTAAGCCCACATTTGATGAATGAATAAAAAGAATTGTTTCATCCAGTCATCCGACAATCCAGGTGCAGAGCCCTCAACATTCTGGTAGGTACATTAGCTGGATAAATGTAGCTCCAACATATACTTCGATCTTGAGCGTTTGTTGCCCAATTTATTTTTTAGTGGAGGGTGTCTATTTGTTCATACGCTTTAAATGTTGACTTCCTTCACATAATTTGTCATACTTATGATGTGTAAGGCCTGCTTCCCTTCTTCTTGAAGATTCTTGAATACGGAATATTCACCCTGGTCAGTCTTACTACTAACCTCAATAACATGCTGACTTTAATGCATTTCTCTGGTGTACTCCCTGTTGCTGCTAGCAGTGGATGTCACTGATTGGCGAAGCTGCTGGTGAGCCCTGATGGTGATGCTAGATTAATAGATTCATACAGTGCAGAAAAGGCCCTCCAGCCCAACAAGTCTGCACCAATATAACTACCACTAAAGGCGCACTCGTCCCAATTTCCTGCACTATGCCATATCCTTGAACATTATGATATTTGAAGTGCTCATCCAAATATATTTTAAAGGCTGTAAGGTTTTCACTCTCTACTACCTTTCCAGGCACTGCATTCCAGATTCCCAACATCTGCTGATGGGAAAAAAAGTTTTTTTTTCCCCAAATCTCCTCTGTATCTTCTGGCATTTATGCCAAAACTATGCCTTTTTGTAATCGACACCTCAACCAAGGGGAACAGCTGCAATTCTAGTTGCCTGACCACAGTACGGATGTGACAACACTGGAGAGCATACATTCATCCTGTCCACGTCCTTCATAATCTTATAAACCTTAATCATGTCTTCCCTCAGTCTTCCCTAAAGAAAACAATCCAGGCCTGTCTAGTCTCCCCTTATAGCTCAGTTTCTCCATCCCAGGCAACATCCTGATGAACCTCCTCTGTATGCTCTCCAGTGTTGTCACATCCGTACTGTGGTCAGGCAACTAGAATTGCACACAATACTCCAGTTGTAGCTGATCAACACTCTGTGCAACTCCAAGATTCTCTTTGCTCTTATACTCTATGCTCCAGCTGGTGAACGTAAGTGTTCCATATGCCTCCCTCACTGTCCTATCCATGTGCTCTGCCGACTTCAGGGATCCATGAATAATTAACCCAAGAGCCCTCTGCTCCTCTAAGCTACCCAGTGTCTTGTCATTGATTAAATACTCCCTCATCTTGTTTCTTCTTTCAAAGTGCATCATCTCATACTTATGAGGATTAAATACCTGGTTTTGTCCATCTGATCGACTCATCTATATCTTCCCGTAACCTCCAACCATCTTCTCCACTTTAACCACTCTACTAATCTTGGTCATAGAGTAATACAGCATGGAATCAGGCCCTTCAGCCCAAACTGGTCCATGCTGACCATGCGGCCCACTCAGTGAATTCCAATTGCCCACATTTGGTCCATATCCTTCTAAATCCTTCCCATCCATGTACCTATCCAAATGTTTTTTTTTTAAATGTTGCTTTTGTAGCTGCCTCAACCACTTTCTCTGGCAGCCCATTCCAGAACCACTCTCTATGTGGGGAGGTTGCTCCTCAGGTCCTTCTTAAATCTTTCCCCTCTCACCGTAAACCTATGCCTTCTAGTTTTCAATTCCCTATCCCAGGAAAAAAGACTATATACATTCATCCTATCCATGCCCCTCATGATTTGATACACTTCAAGAGGGTCACCCCTCATTCTCCTATGTTCCAAGGAATAAAGTCCTACCTTGGCCAACCTCTCCCTATAGCTCAGGTCTACTAGTCCTGGCAACATCCTCGTAAACCTTTTCTGCACTCTTTCCAGTTTAACTATGTCTTTCCTAAAATAGGGTGACCAAACCTGGACACAATTCCCCAACTGTGGTCTCACCAACTATAACATAACATCCCAAGTCCGATACACAACGCCTCAACTGATAAAGTAGTCATGATTTGGAGATGCCGGTGTTGTACTGGAGTGCACAAAGTTAAAAATCACACAGGTTTATCTGGAAGCACTAGCTTTCGGAGCGCCGCTCATTCAACAGGTGGTTGTGGAGTGCACAATTGTCAGACAGAATTTATAGCAAAAGGTTTACAGTGTGATGTAACTGAAATTATACATTGAATAATACCTTAATTATTTGTTGAGGCTTTCATCTGTTAGAATACTATGATAGTTTCACTTCTTTCATGTGTAAATCACAAAATCGCAAGGATGCCCTGAGGCATGGTATATTGGGGAAACCGAGCAAAGGCTACGTTAACGGATGAATGGGCACCGCACAACAATCAACAGACAGGAGGGTTCCCTCCCAATTGGGGAACACTTCAGTGGTACAGGACATTCGACCTCGGACCTTCGGGTAACCATCCTCCAAGGCGGACTTCGGAACAGGCAGCAGCGAAAAGTGGCCGAGCTGAAGCTGATAGCTAAGTTCCATACCCATAGGGAGGGCCTCAACTGGGACCTTGGGTTCATGTCACATTACAGGTGACCACCATTGCACTATACACTTGATTGTTGTGCGGTTCCCATTCATCCGTTGTCGTAGCCTTTCTACCTCGGCCTTGGGTTCATGTCACACTACAGGTGACCACCATTGCACTACACACGGACACACATATACACAGACATGCACCACACACACTCCCACATCCATCTTCTCAGAGACTTAGACCACTCTACACTCACATATACACTCTCTCAAAGACACTCACAACCCCCAACCCCAGACACACACACACACGTGTATATACATATACGTTTGTGGGGTGAATTTGGACTTGCAGAGTTACATTGTACTTTGCTCAAAAACTGCATGAATTAATATAAAAATCTGTTATCTTACTTTCTAGTTTACAATCAGTCTAAACATTATGGCAAAGACAGAGAACACAGGGAGCTAACACCTTCAACACATTGTCTCGCTAACACCCATTGTTACAGTTAACCGGAGAATGCAACTTTTTTTAAAAAAAGATTTTGTGATTTACACATGAAAGAAGTGAAACTATCATAGTATTCTAACAGATGAAAGCCTCAACAAACAATTAAGGTATTATTCAATGTACAACTTCAGTTACATCAGGCTGTAAATTTTTGCTATAAATTCTGTGCCTTACAATTGTGCCCTCCACAACCACCTCATGAATGAGCGGTGCTCCGAAAGCTAGTGCTTCCAATTTAACCTGTTGGACTATAACCTCGTGTTGTGTGAGTTTCAACTAATAAAGGCTAGCATGTTAAATGCCTGCTTCGCCAACCTGCTAAAATCCATATAAACGACATCAACTGAACTTCCCTCACCCACACACTTGATCACATTTTCAAAACATTCTAACAAACTTGTTAGGCATGACCTCCCTCTGACAAGCAATACTGACTCTCCCTAATTAACCCATGCTTTTCCAAGTGGTATTAACTCGCTCCTTCAGAATTTACTCCAATAGTTTCTCTACCATGTGACACTCATTGGTCTGTAATTTCCTGGTTCATCTCCATCACCCTTCTCAAAATGTGGAACCACATTAGCTGCCCTCCAACTCTGACATTTTCCCTATAGCCAGGGAGGAATTAAATATTTGTGTCAGATCCCTGCAATTTCCTGTCTCACCTCCCACAGCAGCTTGGGATGCAATTCATCTGGGCCAGGGGATTTGCCTGGTTTTAAGCCTGACAGAGCCTGCAAAACTCCCAACTTCCTATGTCAAACTGTGCAAGTTCCTCACAGTCCTTCTTCCTGAATTCTATACCTATGTTTTCCTTTTCCAGAATGAAGAGAAGCATTCACTCAATATCCTGCCAATGTTCTGCAGCCTCACAGGTTGGTCCCTACTCTTTCCCTGGTTAACCTCTTTCCTTTAATGTATCAATCCTTATCACAAGTCCTTTCTTATGCCCCCTTTTTGCTCTTCAAATTGCTTTCTTTCAGCGATTAAATGGATTGCAAGCCCGGATGGTGGTCAGCGGTGAGAGACTCAGCACAGCATGGGGTAGCATGTGCCGTGGTGGGAATGCAGACCCAGTGCGGGCGAAGAGTGAGCCCTCAATGGGGAAGACCAACGCAGAACAACAATAGGCCCTTAACTATAGAAGAACTGTAATATTGACTTTTTTTAAATTTTGTACCTGGGTACCCTTGTACTTGACGTGATGCCAGGAATGGCAATGGTTTACACTTTTCACTGTACCCCGTACTCATGTGCACGTGATAATGAGCCAAATCTAATTCTGCTGTCATCTGGTCAAATCTTTGGGACCAGGCTTCTAGTTTAGACGAGACCAGTATCTTTTTGCACCACATGATTCACAGGACTATTTAGCACTGAGTACAATAGACCATACCTCTCACAGAGCTTGCATGTTTCCTGTATGTTGGCTATTGCACAAATAGCAGTATTCACACCTAATATTTGCAGATGGTGTTGTTCAGCTACAATAGTTTTATTTTCAGTCATCTTTAAGCAATGTATCAAAGTTGTGACATTTCCTCTTTTCAGAGAGGTCTTTTTCAAAACCTTAGATGGACTTTGAAGCAATACCAGCTCCATTATCCACATAGATGGCTCAGCCTCTGAATCACAGTTTTTTCCCTTATCCCAGCATTTCCTAACAAACTAACCTACTGATTGTTCCCACTATTATCTGGAGGACATTGACTCTAGATGGTAAATTCCAAAGTTTACTGTTGAAGAATGATGATTTTTTCTGCCATTTCCCATTGCTTAGCAGGATCTCTCTGGTCTTCTTGAGAAATCACTGAATTGTTGATCTTGATGAAATACTTCATTTCCAACTGACTACGCTTATTTCCATGCTTGCATATGTGAACATATGAATTCGGAATTGGCCATGCTCTGTTGATCTGACTGCAACCTCAAATCCACATTCCCACCTATCCCTGACAATCTTTCAACCCCTTGGATAACATGTGATTCTGCAACCTTTAAATTAAGAAAAGCATGATTCATATTTTGACTAAAGAACCTAAATTTGGCCAAGACATCTGCAGCTTTCCAACTCATGGTGGGGAATTTAATAGTCATCTTTCTGATGTTCCATGTTTTGCAAATGCTATCACTATCCAGGGAATTAGAGTAGAATTACTTCTAAAGATTACTCCATCCGCAGACACACGAGTGCAACTGCTGTATTAACTTTGTTTTTGAATTCTTCTCTGTGCTATTTTCAAATATAGCTTGATTTATTTTTTATTACAAATCAAGTATTCACACTTGCTATAACTTTTTCTCTGGAGTCCTGCCATAAATATAACTTCTGCACTGCTTCAAGTCTTCTCTGAGACCCTTTTCAGAAGTTTCCAATTTTCTTTTTGTGTTTTAAAGAAATTCCCCATAGTGCTGATCACCTTGTTGTATTTCTTGTGTTATGTTGTAAGTGACGCAAACATAGCATGGAGTCAGTTTACTTAAATGACTTTCTAACAATGCAGACTATAATTTGCAGTTACAGACAACTATACACCCAGACTCTAGCTTGCTTCTGCTGTTTGTAGTACTTGGTCTTCCTTGTCCTTGACTTGTTAATATATTCACACTTAAAACAAACAGCTCTTTCAGTAATAACACAAAATATCAAGAGAAATAGTCAGAGGAAGTTAAGGCATAATCCCATGTCATAGGAAGGTCCATTCAATTTACACACCTTTTCAGATGATACAGATAACAGATTCCAAACGGTAATAAACATAGGTAATCCATTAATCCACAAAAATATCAAAGATGCTTGATTTGGACACAATTAGAAATGTTACCCTTGAATAAATTGTAATGAGAAACAGTTTTGCCTTGGCATCAGAATATGGCTGGTACCCAGGGAACCCAAGGTGTAGTCAGCAGTTGTAACACAGGGAAGGCTGTGCAGACACTGTCAGGAATCACAGTGACAGATCATTCCAGGCAGCTCTGGCTCAGCTTGGAGCAACAAGGTGATGGGTCCACTGCTTTTTGTCATTTATATAAATGATTTGGATATGAGCAGAAGAGGGAAATTTAATAAGTTTGCAGATGACACCAAAATTGGAGGTGTCGTGGACAGCAAAGAAGGTTAGCTCAGATTACAACAGGTTCTTGATCAGATGGGCCAATGTACTGAGAAGTGGCAGATGGAGTTTCATTTAGATAAATTTGAGGTGCTGTATTTTGGGAAAACAAATCTTAGCAGGGCTTATACACTTCATGGTAAGGTCCAGAGGAGTGTTGCTGAACAAAGAGACCTTGGAGTGCAGGCTCATAGTTCGATGAAAGTGAAGTTGCAGGTAGATAGGATAGTGAAAAAGGTGTTTGGTATGCTTTCCTTCATTGGTCAGAGAATTTTGTACAGGAGTTGGGAGGTTATGTTGCAGCTGTACAGGACATTGGTTAGGTCACTTTTGGAATATTGCATTCAACTCTGGTCTCCTTCTTATTAGAAGGATGTTGTGAAACTTGAAAGGGTTCAGAAAAGATTGTTGCCAGGGTTGGAGGATTTGAGCTATAGGGAGAAGTTGAATAGGCTAGGGCTATTTTCCCTGGAGTGCCAGAGGCAGAGGTTTAAAAAACCTTATAGAGGTTTATAAAATTATGAGGGGCATGGATAGGGTAAATAGGCAAAGTCTTTCCCTGGGGTCAGGGAGTCCAGAACTAGAGGGCATAGGTTTAGAGTGAGAGGGGAAAGATATAAAAGAGACCTAAGGGCCAACTTTTTCACGGAGAGGATGGTATGTGTATGGAATGAGCTGCCAGAGGATGTGGTGGAGGCTAGTACAATTACAACATTTAAAAGGCATCTGGATGGGTACATGAAAAGGAAGGGTTTGGAGAGATATGGGCTGGGTACTGGCAGATGGGACTAGATTGGGTTGGGATAACTGGTCAGCATGAACGAGTTGGACTGATGGATCTGTTTCCATGCTGTACATCTGTATGACTCTATGACTCTAGTCACAGGGCAGGGAGGGAGGGTGTTGGAGGTGAGGGGAAAGTTCCTGCAGGGGCTTCCCATCTGCTGTAACTTTGGAGGATATTACAGGGCATGGAAATCTTGGAAAGTGGGGGATGATCAGGAAATCACATTCCCATCCAGTGGAAATTCAGCTGCTTGGACAGCAAGGGAGAAAATAGGATTCACAAATACAAATATTTCCATTTTATACTCAGCACTCACTGCAAATGAGAACATTTCAATCTTTCTCTCCGTAAAGAATTCATTGCAACTCGAAGTGTCCAAAAGATAACAAAAATGATCAATGATTTCAATGTTACATGAGGGTGAATTGCCTGTTAATTTGGGGAAGGGAGATCACAAGTCAATTTGGAGCTGGCAAGTTTTGCACAGAAATGGTTATCCTATCATTTATTTCTCAGTCAAACCACGTTAACAGATCATCAACAACAGGCTGCACTCTGTGAGCAAGAGATGTTTGATTCAACCCTGAACTACAGCATTTTTACCACCACGTGTATCAATCGCCAATTTTCCTACCTTTTTGAAGATCTGGTGTACTCAGTTAGCAGCGAACATACTGAAGAGATAAAAATGATTAGTAAATATTTAGTTAATTTTTGGCCAAATGCGCTAAACTGCTGTCATCAATGATATCAACCATCACCTTTATTAATATAAACTACCTACATCCAAATATCACCAAGGTTTATATGATACTAAACCCTTTTAATCAAAATTAAAAATCACACACCAAGTTATAGTCCAACAGGTTTATTTGGAAGCACTAGCTTTTGAAACACTGCTCCTTCATTAGGTAGTTTACCCCATCCCTGGCTTCTCCACATCGTGTCTACCTTTTAATCAAGAGGATCTAAATAGCCAAATCTAAAATCAATTATTGGTCAAGTTAGATAAGCAAAAACAGGAATCCAATTTAAACTGTAACAAAGAAAAACTGCCAGAGGCATTGTTCTGTCAGTTTCCCCGTCTTTTCTCTCTTCCATTTCACCGCATCTCCCCCGACCCACCCCCCACCTCATTTCCCCTCAATAATGCATTCCAGAAGCTGAGGAAGTAAAGAGAAAAAGCGTGCATTAAAGACCTGTACAATAGTGATGGCAGATCATTGTAACGAGAACCAAAGAAAGCACAGGCATTTTTCTGGTTATTTTGAATCTGATCTCCTGGAGTGTGACTAATTAGACCTGTAATATAACAGAAAATAAGAAAAGAAAAAGGATCTGAAGAAGCCTATACAGAAAGGATAAACATATCCTGAGAGAAGACAAGCAAACTGATGAAGTTGTGTGAGGAAAAGGAGCTTAGGACAGGTCATAGGTGGTGGCACAGAGGCATACAGTCAGGATGCATTTGCCCTGGGAGTCCTCAACATTGATTCCAAACAAAATGAAGCCTCAAGACTTCAGTTCAAATATTGTAAGGAAACCTTTTCATTATTACCACACAGCATCTTCTATTAGCTGATGATCAGTGAGTGGCTGGGATGCAGAATGTATTCTGGGTGGGGAACTTCAAAGTCCATCTGCTTGATTGGCTCAGCAGCATCACTACTGATTGAGCTCAAAGTTTGTGAGAAGATTTGTAGCTCGGGTGCTCGTTGCTGTGGTTCTGTTCGCCGAGCTGGAAGTTTTTGTTGCAAACGTTTCGTCCCCTGTCTAGGTGACATCCTCAGTGCTTGGGAGCCTCCTGTGAAGCGCTTCTGTGGTGTTTCCTCCGGCATTTATAGTGGCCTGTCCCTGCCGCTTCCGGTTGTCAGTTTCAGCTGTCCGCTGTAGTGGCCGGTATATTGGGTCCAGGTCGATGTGTTTGTGGATG
>NC_057711.1:13694232-13703159 GCF_004010195.1 Chiloscyllium plagiosum | reverse complement strand
GGCCACTGCAGCGGACAGCTGAAACTGACAACCGGGAGCGGCAGGGACAGGCCACTATAAATGCCGGAGGAAACACCACAGAAGCGCTTCACAGGAGGCTCCCAAGCACTGAGGATGTCACCTAGACAGGGGACGAAACGTTTGCAACAAAAACTTCCAGCTCGGCGAACAGAACCACAGCAACTGATTGAGCTGGTCAAGGCTGGATCTGCTGCAGGTGGTGAAGGAACAATGAGAGGGAAAGACATACTTGAACTCATTTTCACTAAATTGCCTGCCACAAATGCATATGTCCATGACAGCATTAAAAGGTGCAATCACCACACAATCACCATACAGACAAAGTCCCATGTTCACATTCAGGATAATCTACATCATACATTTCAAACAGATCGATCAACTCAAGACTGAGCATATATTGGGGCACTGTAGGCCACCAACATCTGCAGAATCATGCAGCAACACAGTCTGCAACCTCATAGCCATTACCATCAATCCAGGGGATTAACCCTGGTGTAAAGAAGAGTGCAGAAGGCTATGCCAGGAACAGCACCAGATATACCGAAAAATAAGGTGCTGATACGTACATGGATGCCAAACAGCATAAACAGCAAGTAATAGATGGAGCTAAAGGATCCACAACCAACAGGTCACATCTAAACTCTTCACTCTTGGCACATTCAGCTGTTGATGATGATGGAAAATTAAACAACTCTCATCGGAGGAAGTTCACAAATATATATCCCCATCCTCAATAATAGAAGAGGCCAACACATCAATGCAAAAAAAAGGCTGAAGCATTTGTAGCCATATTTAGAGCGATCCCTGTATCAGCGGAATTGTTTTCCCCGGTTTCACTTACCCGCAGTTTACCATGGCTGGAACATATTAAAGGGAATGTTCCAGAACCAGGGACCGGGAGCTGCCAGGAAGGTATGTTTCCCCTTTAAATCAATGGGTTCACTCCTATCCACGGTTTCAGGCTTCCGCGGTACATCCTGGAACATAATCCCCTTGGGTCCTGGGTGCTACTGTACAGCCACAAGTTCTGAGTGGATAATTTATCTCGGCCTCCTCTAGAGATCCCCAGCATCACAGATGTCAGTCTTCAGGCAATTTGATTCACTCCACCTGATATCAAGAAATGGTTAGAGGCACTGGACACTGCCAATGTTGTGGGCCCCAACAGCATGCAGACAATAATACTGAGAACTTGAGCTCCAGAATTTGCTGCACCTACAGTGAAGCCATTCCAGTACAGCTACACTATTGGCACTTATATGACAATGTGAAAAATTTCCCAGATATGCTCTATACACAAAAAGCAGGACAAATCCAACCAGGTCATTTACAACCTCATTAGTTGATAACCGGTAATCAGTTTAGTTCAGTTGGCTGGATGGTTGGTTCACACTGCATTGTGATGCCAACAGCGTAGGTTCAATTCCCATCACCGGTTTGAGGTTACCATGAAGGACTCTCCTACTCAACCTCTTCCCTTGCTTGAGGTTTCATGGCCCTCAAGTTAAATCACCACCAGTTGCTTCTCACAAATGAGAGTAACCCCTATGGTCTGGTGAGACGAGGGCGAAGCAGCAATAGTTGATGTCCAATTATTAGGAAAGTGATGGAAGGTGTTGTTGACAGTGCCAAAAAGCAGTATCCAGTCAGCAATAACCTGTTCAGCAATGCACAGTTTTGGGTTCATCCAGGTCCACCTAGTTGCTGACCTCATTACAAACATGGTTCAAACATGGACAAAAGAGCTGAATTCCAGAGATGAGGAGAGAGTGACGGTCCTTGATTTCAAGAATGCATTTGACCAAAAGTGGCATCAAGAACCCTAGCAAAACTGGAATCAATGGGAATCCAGGGGAAAAATCTCCAATGGTTACAGTCATACCTGGCACAAAGGAAGACGGTTTTGGTTGTTGGAGGCCAGTCACTTCAGCTCCAGGACATCTTTGTAAGAGTTCCTCTGGGATGAGTCCTTGGCCCAACCAGCAGTTTCATCATTGACCTTTCCTCCATCATAAGGTCAGAACTGAGGATGTTCACTGATGGTTGCAAATGGTCAGCACCATTTAT
The DNA here is from genome assembly GCF_004010195.1 of Chiloscyllium plagiosum. NCBI lineage: Eukaryota > Metazoa > Chordata > Chondrichthyes > Orectolobiformes > Hemiscylliidae > Chiloscyllium > Chiloscyllium plagiosum. The sequence continues at coordinate 13,701,071 of NC_057711.1, read as the reverse complement.
AACTCCTCAGATACTGAAATAGTTCATGTCCAAATGCTGAAAGACCTGGACAGTATGCAGATTTGGGCTGAAAGGTAGCAAGTAATATTCTTGCCATACAACTGCCAGGCAATGACTATTTCCAACATTCAATATGTTACCATCACCAAATTATCCACCATCAACATCCCAAGGGGTATCATTGAACCAGAAACTCAAACTGGACTAGCCATAAAAATACAGTGGCTACAAGAGCAAGTCAGAGACGAGGAATCCAGCATGAGTAATTTGCCTCCTAGCTCCCCAAAACTTGTCAACGATTTGCAAGGCATCAGTCAGGACTGTGATGGAATATTCCCACTTGCCTAGATGGGTGCAGTTCCAACACTCAAGAAGCTTGACACTATCCAGGACAAAGTGGGCTCACTTGATTGGCACCACATCCACAAACAATCATCCATTCACTCCATCACCAATGCTCAGTAGCACCATCTCCAAGGGGAACTAGGGATGGGCAATGAATGCTGGCCCAACCAGTGACAGCTGAGTCCCATGAATGAATGAAAACAATTTTAAAACCATCTCAGTTCTGATGCTGGAAACATGATAAACCTAAAAATTACAACTAGTAATTGTATAGTACCTAAAACAAAGGGACTTCACAGGGGCACATTCAGAAAAAAAATGAGCTCAAACTACTAAGTAGATGTTAAGACAGGTGACTAAAAACTAGGTGAAAGAGTTTAGTCTTGAAAGCAGGAAATATGGTAATCAGTGGTGGGACAGAGGGAAGCAGTGTAGGAGAGGCCCAAGTTGGACAATGTCATTTTGGTTGGCTCAAGAGCATAAAAGTATTACAGAGATAGGGAGGGTGAGACCATGAAACTCACAGTGAGAATTTCAGAAATTTTAAATCAACAGAACTGATTTTCTCATGTTTGCTTTCAGCTTCCATTCTGTTCTATTGAGATTCCATACAGTGTGGATGTGTGAAAAGGGGATTGGTACATTAGAGATTTATGGAATTGATTTGAATGGACCTCCTTTGAAACACTGGAAGTTTTAAAGCTTTCTAACATCATGAAAGCTCATGTGTGAGCCAGGTATCAGAGAGTGGCTGATATTTATTAAAAAGCTTATCATTCCCCCATCCACCAAACCCATCAAAGACAAAGTCAGTGCCTTCAGAAAATGAGTAGAAGAGTGAATCAAAGAGTCAAGATTAATCCAGGGTCATCATTTGCTGTTATTTCAACACAGAATTATACTACTTTATTAAACCTTACTCTCTACAGAACCCACCTTCTTTCTTCCTGAAGAGAACAAATATGATGATGATGAGGATGAGCAGGAGGCTGACCAGGGAAATGACTAGCATGGCAGTGGACACAGTCCTCCTCACTGTCAAATAGAAAGAACAATGTTGGTTAATAATATCTCAAACCTGGATATGTTTATCTTTCAATCATTCTCCAGATTGTCCCAGATGGCGGTGCTCCTGTCCCTGTCAGAAACCCATAAGTTCAAGCCCTACTCTTAACGTAAGCATATAACCAAGCCTGAATAGTCAGTGAACTAATGGTATGTAGTGTCACACTGTCAGAAATGTGATGTTTTGGATGAGTTCTTAACCCTCACCACAGTTTACTTGATCAAGACGATGCCAAAAATTTCCACATTTTCCAAAGGAGGGTAGGGAATTCTACTGGTGGCCTGCCAGGATTTCCTCTAGCTTACCCAAGCATGTGATCACGCAGAAATCTTGCAAATGCCAATTACATTGTTCCCTCAAACTTACCATGTGTGCAAGTGACCACACAGCACATGCTGTGCATTGGAATAAACAGGCATCTGTAACAAAAACAGTTCAGAGGACTATTGGTTCTGCACAGGTTTCATCTCTCAACCAACTGAAACTAACTGGTGTATTTCCCCACATAATAAAAAATATTACACTTCCAGAGTTTTTTATTTGACAACGAAGCACTTTGTGATGTCCTGAGGATATGAGGGATACTATATCTTTGAAAACTCTGTCTTTGATATATGGTACTGGATATGTGTGTGGAGAGGATCATCAAGAATATCTAGTGGATCTCGTTGCAAATATGAACAAGGTAGAAGTTATGGCCCAGGTGCTGTCCCTGACCCAAGTTCACAGTCCACTCCCCACCCTGAACAGAGTGGGACCCCAATACCCCACGCCTTGGTTGTTAGCCTCTGAGGTACCTCCTAGTCTCTCAAAGCCCTAGTTCTCCATTATGTCCAGCCTTCATGCAGTAGAACGTGGGGCAGGACAACAGAGAATTAGGTTGGATTCCCAAAAAGGCCACATGGCCCATTCAAGTGTCTATGTTCCACACAAGCTTCTTCCCATTCAAACTCATTCAGTCCTATGTCTATCTTTCTATTCCGTCGACCATGTGTAGTTTTCTTGTTTACCCTTCAACATATCTATCCTATTTAAACTATTTAATGTGTTAGGAAAGTCCACATTTCATCCAGAGATCAGATAATAATGTTTTATCTGTAACTTTCCAATATATATATGGCCTTCATTATTGTCTCCACACGTGTGGAAGCATCTTCACCACATCTTCCGATCGAACCTATCAACTTTGTCTTTAAAATCTCTGTGGTGCATCTTTTCCAGCCTTGTTAACTGCTTGTGAGGAGATGTTTCAAGTCCAGAGAAGCCGGTTCACAAAGCCAGCCCTGAGGTACTGCACCTTTGGCTCTGCCCTCTCGTCTCAGCCCAGCTTCCTTTTTGCTTTGAGGAGATGAATGTTCTCTGAGATAGTGGGTCTGTGGAACTATCATGTGGAATTATACAACCCTGAAGCAGAAAAGGTGGTCATTCTTAATTGGAGCAGTCCAGTTCATCAGTCTTCCTCTTCACTTCTCACAAACCTTTAATTTGCTTCCCTCCAAATATTTAACCAACTATCTCCTGAAAGTTCTTATTGAATCTCTCTCCACTGCACTTCCAGACAGTGCATTACAGATCAGGACAGTTCCTGAAAGAAGCAGCTGCTTAATTCTATGACACAAAGTATAAGGTGAGATGGATATTTTAAATCAACTCGCAGAGTAGCTCGTGGATCTGGTGTTGACTCACCTGGTCTCAGCTGGGAAAACAGGAAGCGTAGCAAGTGGCTCCTGCTCCAGTTTTGAGTAAGAACAGGCAACAGTGTCCCCTCCTCACGTTTCCTGCACTATGCTGCTAATCCTCATGTGAATGCAGGGCTAGGATAGGTCCCACGTGGCTCTGATGCTTCACACAGTCAGGTGGACACTGGGGGAATGTACTTGCACTGATTGAACTATTCATTGTAACCAAGAGGGACACATTAGGCTGTAGCACCTTCCTGCTCGAAGAGATGATCTCAATGTCAAGTATAATTTTGGGTCGTTTGGGGATTGAACTGAATGTTCTGAGTGTGACAATGCCTTTCAATACTGACATCAGAATGTACCTAAAGGATCAGCACATCAAATGACATTAAATGTTTAAAAAGTCAAACTTCAAACACAAAAGCAAAATACTGCAGATGCTGGAAATTTGAAATAAAAATCCAAATGCTTCAAATACTCAGCAGGTCAGCCAAGGTAGTGGAGAGAAACAGGGTTAATACTTCAGTTCACCAGAAAAGCAAATTGTAAAAAATTCACAGAATCTGTCACACTCCTACTTTTCACTGTCGGCAAGTTGAAGAATGCCTGAACAGTTTCTTACCAAGTACTATGAGCCGAGTCTCCTTCTGTATCAGATGCTGAGAATCAGATTCTGACCTGTATTCCACTAGACACAGGTAAGTGTGATTGTCCCTCACTCTCAGCTGGTTTATCCTGGTCGAGGCATTTCCCTCCTCTGGGTTCCCAATGAGCTCGTACCGATTTCCACCGTGTACACTTTTCCAAGTTCCCTGTGGTTGGGCTGTAAATGTAACGATGTGTTGGTAGGGCTCCTTCCTCATCCAGGTAACAGTGGTCAGGGTGTGGGAGTCCCAGCTCCCGAAGATACAGGGTAAAGTAACTGAATCTCCCTCTGTCCCAGTCACCACTGAGACATTTCCCTGAGCAGCTGAGGAAAGGACAAACATCAGAATGGATGAGGTCAGTGCCCAGAAGTTCCAGATTCAATTTGTTACATTTCTTTCAACTTCACAATAAAACTAATATTTAAAAATTCTCCTCATGTCTCTCGTGGATCTATCTGAGACATTCTTTGACAAGAGTCAAAGTGATTTCAGTGGTGGACTCTCCCTCTTCCAGTGGTGGACTCTCCCTCTTTATGGGCATTTAAGCGGGCATTGGATAGGTATATGGAGGATAGTGGGTTAGTATAGGTTAGGTGGGCTTGGATCGGCGCAACATCGAGGGCCAAAGGGCCTGTACTGCGCTGTATTCTTCTATGTTCTATGATCCAACGGTCTCCCCACCTGTCATTTTGAGATCCTTGGTCACATGATACTTACAGACCAGGAAATTCATTGGACTCAGCGAATCCCATCATTCAGAACCAACATCTCTCCCTCCATTGCAAAATGCTGATATGGCTTCTAAATTAGTTCAAGGAATTGACAGTCTGCCTGATCTCTCTCTGTCCAGGGATCACATTCCTCTGTGTGACCCCACTTTATATGAAGGAGAATCTCCTGATATCACTCCTAATGTGACCTTTCACTAGTTCCACCCTGTGGCATTCACGATCAGCACAGGTTAATTCAAATTTGCATTCCAGATTAATGTTTTTGACATCAATTGTGATTTTCTGGTGAGGGGAAGATCAGCTTCATGGCTGTTTATCACCTTTAAAGGTGAACAACACTGACAGAGGTTTCTCCTCCTCTCCATGTTAATGAGGGACCTCTCAGCATCCACCAAGCCCAATCAGAATCTTATATGTTTTAATAAAATCAGTTGTCATTCTTCAGGATCTAACTGCCTGATCTTATCCTGAGGCAATAGATTCAATTAGTAACAGAAATGATGTTCACAGCCAATGGCAGCTGGGCAGGTAGAACTCGTGCACAACCAATGGAACGGAGCTGTAAATGACATCGATTCCCTCCCCTCAAAACCTAACTCTTTAGAAACATGCTGATCCAATGAGAGCTCAGATTTATTCTGTCCTCACCCAATGGTGATAGAGCAGTGCTCTCACTGGGGCTGAGACCCTCCGTATGTTTTCTCTGTTCCCTATCTCAGAACACTGAAGCCAGTTTGAACACGGCAAGTGAGTGAGTGCGAGAGATCCTGCGGGAAGTTTCAGAGTCAGTTGTGGAAGGGGTCTATAAATCTCAGTCTGCTCCCTCTCTCTCTCTCTCCTTCTCACTGCCTCCTGCCTGAGACCAACTGGAAGAGACCAGGAGAAGAACCCAACCCAAGAGCTCCCAGACCAGGTGGAGCCTGTCCCCATTGAGCTGTCAGGGCAGTAACACCATCTGAACATTGTTCCTCACCTTCCACTTCCAGCCATGTCAGAGACGTTGTTTGAAAACTATTAATATTGAGCTCCACACGACACTGATAGGGATCAGTATCCTTCAGGCTCAGTTCCTCCATCATTATTGAGATATCTTTGTTGCTGAGATTCCCCGCAAATCTCAATCGATTCCCACCGTCCTGCTGTATCACATTCTCACACACATCACCCTGGGAATGGTCTGGATCAGAATATGTGCAGTTAAAAATGACATTGTAAGCCAATGATTTACGGTTGTACCATATGACAGAGCCGGTGAGTGTGAGATTAGTGTCAGGATGGGTGAAGCTGCAGGGTAAGACAGCGGAGCCTCCTTCCTCAGCCCTCACTCCATCCATGACTGTCATTGACCAACCATTACTAGAAAAATCTGTAAGGTGGGGGGAGAGAGAGAGAGAGTGTTAATGCAGTATTAACCCAGCACGGACAGCAAATAGCGAGACAGTGTATTGACCAAGTACAGGCATGCGGGGATGGATATCTCATCTTCAACCTGCATTGACACAATGGGCTGATTGGCCTCCTGTGCTACAAATTTCCAATAATTCTATGAATATTTGGAATTTTCTCCCCCAGAGAGCCATGGATTCTCAATTACTGAATATGTTTTGGGGACAAAGGGAATAAAAGGACATGGGATAGTCTCATAAATAGAATTACAGTGGAAGAATAGCCAACTCCAACTCTTTTTTTAAATGGAGATGATGCTTTTTGCAGGAGAAAAAATACAGGGGATACTGGAAGCTTGTAAAAAGTTTAGAAAATGTTAGAAATACTGAACAGGTCAGACAGCATCTGTCCAGAAAGAAACAAAGTCAATTGCCAGGATTTTCATCCTTGAGGCAGGTAGTGGGAATCATGGAACAGTCCTGGCTCACCTTCCGTGCCTTAAGAGAAGGGAGAGGTGTCAGTACTCTGATTGCAGCCTGACCTCGTCAAACACAGTGGCTGCAGATGCCCAGTGCTGTGATACTTCATTTCAGTTACAGTAAAAGCTGAAGACTCTCCAACCCTTACCCTTCACACCCTTCACATTAACCCTTACCTTCTCCTTATTCATGTCACCTCTTGGAGGTGGCACGGTGGTTACAACAAAGAACAAAGAAAATTTACAGCACAGGAATAGGCCCTTTGGCCTTCCAAGCCTGAGCCGATCCAAATTCAATGATTTGGATGCGAGCATAAGAGGTATAGTTAGTAAGTTTGCAGATGACACCAAAATTGAAGGTGTAGTGGACAGCGAAGAGGGTTACCTCAGATTACAACAGGATTTGGACCAGATGGGCCAATGGGCTGAGAAGTGGCAGATGGAGTTTAATTCAGATAAATGCGAGGTGCTGCATTTTGGGAAAGCAAATCTTAGCAGGACTTA
>NC_057711.1:13645418-13693929 GCF_004010195.1 Chiloscyllium plagiosum | reverse complement strand
GCAGAGGGTGGTACGTGTATGGAATGAGCTGTCAGAGGAAGTGGTGGAGGCTGGTTAACTTGCAACATTTAAGAGGCATTGGATGAGTATATGAATAGGAAGGGTTTGGAGGGAAATGGGCCGGATGCTGGCAGGTGGGACTAGATTGGGTTGGGATATCTGGTCAGCATGGACGGGTTGGACCGAAGGGTCTGTTTCCATGCTGTACATCTCTATGACTCTATGACTCTATAATACCTTTCTGGCTGCAGTCAATCAACAAGAACAGTCATATAACATCTGACAGCCATTTTGCAAGATTGTGTCAATTTTCACAGACAGAGTAGCCTACTTTGTAGTATATAGATTGTAATTACACAGTCCTGATAGACACCAAAATTGTGGAGCTGAAAGTTTTGAAAATGGGTAACAAGACGTCTTACCTTAAACTTCTCACCAATGACTTCCATGAGCAAGGTGCAAGGGGACGGTCAAAAGACTAGAACCATAGACCCATAGAAATGATACAGCATTAAAGGGGGCTATTCAGCCCATCTTCAGCCAACCGAATGGCCCCCAGATGCCCTTTCTAATCCCATCTTCCTGCATACGTGCAATAGCCCTGCAGTTTAAAGCACTTAACATGCAGATTCAGGTACTTTTCTGAAAAGAGCTCAGGGTCTCTGCATCAATGCTGCCTGACCTGCTGTGTTTTTCCAGCACCACACTCTCAACTCTCATCTCCAGCATCTGTAGTCCTCATTTTCACCTAAAAGCATCCACTGTCAACTCAGTCAGTGAACCCCAGACATTCCCCCACCCTCTGCATATAAGCATTTGTCCTCATGTTCCCTATATTCTTTCTGTCATTTAGCTTAAATATACAACCCCTGGAATTTGAACACTCTTCCCAGGAAAACAGGTTCCTCCTATCTGCTCTAGCTCTATCCTTCACAGTCTTGTCTCCCCCTCGGAACTGCAGACTTCCCTCACTAACGCCCAGGATGGGGATTTGGAGCAGCCACCTATCCAGGAAACATGGAAGACATCGTGGACTTCAGGTGAAATTGAAGCTTTGAGATTTCAAGATCCCCCCTCCCCAGGATACCTCTGACAAATGCCCAAACCACTGAGAACAATATGGGTGAACCTAAAGAGATTGCTGTGTGCTCTGTTTTACATAGTAGACATGGTTCACTCCTGCTACATTTGAATGTGACTTTCAACCTGAGGGTTTTTCACTGAATGAACCACTCAGCATTCTTGGGCAAAGCAAGCTGCAGTGGCCTCTGCCTCCTAATCAACACCTCCTGGTGCACAGGCGTGGCAGCCCTTGTGAATTACTGTCCCCCAGACCTAGAATATCTTACAGCAAAGTGTCTTCCCTACTGCCTCCGCTGTCCTAACAGTAGTCTACATCCCACCCCATGCAGAAGCGGAGAGTGCACTTCACAAAGTATACAAAGCTACAAACACTCTTTATGATAGAATACTCCGTGTCCTTGTTCATCATAGCCGGTGACTTCAACCTCAAGAATGTGCTACCAAGATACCATCAACACATCTCCTCCCCCACCAGAGGTTTGAATGTCTTTGACCGTTGCTACACAACCATCAAAGGTGCCTACTACTCCGTTCCCCATTTGCATTTTGGAAAATTGGATCACAAGATGCTCTTCCTCTCAGCTTACAAGCAGCAATGGAAGTGTGAGGACCCAGTACAGAAAGCAGTACAGTGCTGCTCTGAGGCAATGGAAGAGCTTCCACGGGACTGCTTAGAGTTGGTGGAGAGATCCATATTCAAGAGATCAGTGGCTACCCTAAACAGAAATGTCCCTGCCATTACAGACTTCATTAGTAAGTATATAGAAGACATTAGAAATAAAGAAATTACTCCAAATGTTCCACAGCTGGAAACCATGGATGAACCAAGAGGTCCACTCCCTACTGAAGGCCAGGAATGAGGCATACAAGTCGGACAACCCTGACCTATGCAGGAAATCCTTCGTAAGATCATCAGAGATGCCAAGAGACAATGCCAAACTAAGATTGAGGGACCCAGAACAATCACAAGGACTCCTATAGTGCAAGGCTTACACAATATAATAAATAGGCTACAAGGTGAGATCACACAGGATCACAGACAACAGTACACCCCTTCCCTACAAGCTCATTGCATTCCACATTCTTTGAACAGAAGGTCAGTGAAATGATGCCAGCTATCTCAACAGCCTTGGATGCACCTGTACCCACCGTCACCTCTGCAGACATTACATCAGAATTCTTGTGATAGAACCCATGGAAAGCAACTGGCCTGGCTGTGCACTCAGATCCTATGCAGATCAGCTGGTAGGAGTATTTGCAGAGAGCTTTAACTTCTCCTTACTCCAATCTGAGGTCTGCACCTGCTTCAAGAAGACCACCATGATCCCAGTACCAAAGAAAATCATGTAGCCTGTTTCAATGACTACCACCCAGTGGCTCTGACCTCGATAGCTATCAATTACTTCAAGAGGTTAGTCATGACTCACATCAACTCCAGCCGACCAAATTGCCTTCATCCTTTGCAATTCACCTACCAAAGCAACAGGTTCACGGCCAATGCTATCTCTCTGGCCCTACACTCATCCCTGGAACATCTGGATAGCTTGTACATCTAGGTCAGGCTCCTACTTATGGACTACAGGTCCATCTTCAACACCAAACAAACCCGTCTCTAAACTCCAAGAGTTGGGTCTCAGCACCCTCTTCTATAACTGAATCCTCGAATTCCTAACCCATAGACCACAATCAGTAAGAATAGACAACAACATAGTGGGGCATAGTGGCGCAGAGGTTAACACTGCTGCCTCACAGTGTTAGGGATCTGGGTTTAATTCCAGCCTCAGGTGACTGCATGGAGTTTGCACCATCTTCCTGTGTCTCGAGAGGTTTCCTCCCACAGACCAAAAGATGTGCAGGTCGGGTGAATTGGCCATGCTAAATTCCCCATAGTGTTAGGTGTATTAATCAGAGGGAAAAGAGTCTGGGTGAGTTACTCTTCAGAGGGTCGATGTGGACTTTTTGGCCCAAAGGGCCTGTTTCCACACTGTGGGGAATCTAATCTGAAAAAAAACCTCCTCCATCACAATGCTCAACACTAGTGCCCTGCAAGGCTACATACTCAGCCCCCTCCCATATTCCTTATAAACTCACGGGTATGTGGCCAAATTCCACCCCACTCCATTTACAAGTTTGCTGATGACTCCATTGTTGTAGGTTGGATCTCAAACAATGATGAGAGAGAAAGAGACTGAATGCTTAACAGCATGTTATAGAGACAGCAGTTCTCTCCATCAATGTCAACAAAATGAAAGAGATGATCATTACTTCAGGAGCAGAGTGAAGGGCACACCCCTGTCTGCATTAATGGTGTTGAGGTAGAGATGGCTGAGTATCCGCTTCCTGAGAGTGATGATAACCAATAAACTGTCCTGGTTCAGCCATGTCAACGCGATGGTCAAGAAAGGATGACAACATCTCTACTTCCTCAGAAAGCTAAGGAAATTTGGCATGTCCACAAGGACTCGCACCAATTTGTAGAGATGCACCTTAGAAAGCATCCCTATCTGGATGCATCACGTCATGGTATGGCAACTGCTCTTCCCAAGACCGCAAGAAACTACAGAGAGTCATTAACATAGTGCAGTCCATCATGCAAACCAGCCTTCCATCCATTGACTCTGTCTATACTTCCTGCTGTCTTAGGAAAGCAACCGACGCAATCAAAGACCCCTTCCATTCTAGTTAGACTGTCTTCCACCCTCTTCTATCAGGCAGAAGATTTGAAATTTGAATACACATACAATCAGATTCAAGAATAGCTTCTTCCCCACTGTTATCAGACTTTTGAACAGAGCTCTCAAATGTTAATTCTGATCTCTCTCTCTACCGTCTCTGCAGCTGTTACACTCTTGAATGCATTCTGCTTTGCTCTGCTTCCCTGTTGTACTTTTGATGTTACAATCTGCCTGTATAGCATGCAAAACAATACTTTTCACTGTATTTTAATACATGTGACAACAATAAATCAACCATGACACCATTCAGCCTTCAAGGAAAACAACCCCAACCTCTACCTTCATTCCTTTACTAAAGTATGCTGTGTCTCTATTGTACTCACATTTTCTGTAGTTGCTTAATTTGTATTTGCCTCGTAAAAACAGCACTTCACATCATTCAGTAAATCTGAATGGTCAGCCTCTCAGCAGAATTCAGTTTTGATTAAGCAGATTTTCATGTACATCCACAGTAACAGGAAACTTAATTAGCTCAGCAAGTTAGCGTCTCTCTGCAATGGCTGTGCCCGAAGCATGATTTTCTCCCCTGCAGCCTGAGAGCTCTCATCACTTTAGGTCACAGTATAAGGATACGGGGCAGATAATTTATAACTGGGCTGAGAAGAAATGTCTTCACCCAGAGAGTGGGGAGCCTATGGAATTCTCTGCCACAGGAAATGGTTGTGGTCAAAACATTGAATGTTTTCAAGAAGCAGATAGATATAGTTCTTTGAGCTAAAGGGTAGGGGGAGAAAGTACTGAATTGGAGGATCAGCCATGATCATATTGAATAATAGAGCAGGCTGAAAGATCGGACTGAACTCCTCCTATTCTGATTCTCTATGTTTCTGCTTCTACTGTCTGACTTGGTGCTCATTTGATATTGCTTTTGTAGCTTTAGTTAATTAATTGTATCCTTCTTTGATATTCTTTAGTAAGGGAAACACTTCTTCCAGTTTAGAAACTGTGGTAAAGGCCACGACACATTGTGCTAGACAATTCGAGGCTTTGGACACCATAAATAAGTTAGTAGATCCAGAAAACAGCAATTACATGTTAACAAAATGGGACTAGAGAACAGTTAGCATCAGAAAGCACTTACTGGAACCCTGCACCGAGACCGACAGCAGGACTGTGGAAAGCCAAATGTAGAGAGAACTCATCATCAGTTGTTCTCCTTTCTCACTGGCTGCTTCTCGTCTTTTCACACTGATATACAGAAGTTACTTCTACTTTTTTTTCTTCCTCTCAAAACCCCCACAAAATATTAAACAATGTCAATCAATAGAAGAGTAAATGGGAAGTCCATGCTTCTTTAGCAGTAGCAGAGATATTTATAAACCCATCAGAAAACTGAGGCATCAACCACATTATCTGCAGAAGACAGAAAATGCTGCATCAGCTTCACTAGGTATTTTTCAGTGAAGGCAACATTTTCTACTTCAGTATCAGTGTCAACATTCCTACATTAATGCACCACGGCATTTCAACACACAGTAGAGAATGAAATAAAATATTGCTGTAAATAATTTCACACGTTAACCACCCTCTACGTAAAAAAAGTATTTCTTCATCTCAATACTAAATGGCCTGCCCCGTATTCCCAGACTGTGACCTACAGTATTTCTGATTCTCAGGTGTATTTTCTGCTTTACATCTTTCCTTTCTCATTAATTTCTACTTCTGTGGTCATCCAGGGAATTCTGGATTTGTTTATCCCACCTTTTGCATTAAAGGGAGTATATCTCAACTGTACCTGCATGATCTGATCCTTGAAGGTGGTCCATTGTTCAGTTGCTGATCTTCTTGCCAACATTATTCCAATCAATCCTACTCAAGTTTGCTCTAGTCCCAATAAAGCCTGTTCTCCACCAATTAATTTTTCTTAATTCTGGATTGATGCATGTAATTCTCCAAAATCAACCTGAACTTTATGATACAATGATCACCATCTCTAAATGTTCTCCTACTAACTTTAGTTAGGTGACATTTGTAATGATGTGTACTCTTCTGGTTGCCACACTACCAGGTACAGAGACAGTTTACCAGGATATTGCCTGGTTTGAAGAGCATCAGCTATGAGGAGAGATTGGACAAACTTAACTTTCTTCACTTGAACATTGAAGGATGAGGGGTGAACTGACAACAGTTTACAAAATTAGGAGGTGTGTATAGAATGGATATTCATCATCGTTTTCCCATGGTAGAAAGTTCAATTATTAGGGGACATAGGTTTAAGGAAGTTTAAGGGAAATGTGAGAGGCAAATGGTAAGTGCCTGGAATGCATTGCCAAAGGAGGTATTGGAGGCAGATACAATAGCAACGTTTAAGAGGAATCTTGACAGATATATGAATAAGCAGGCAATAGAGGAATATTGATCGCCTACAGGCTAAAGACTTTTAGCTTAGGAAGGCAACATGTGGAAGCGCAGTCTTGGTGAGTTGAAAGTCCCCTTCCTGTGCTGTGTTGTTCTTTGACACTTGGCCCACCTCATTTCCAAGCATCGTGTTTATTTTGATTCATTCATGGGATGAAGGTGTCACTGGCGAGACAGCATTTATTGCCCATCCCCACTGTCCACAGAGCAATTAACAGTCAACTACATTTCTATGGTTGTGGAGTCATGCATAAGTCAGACCAGGTAAGGATGGCAGATTCCTCCCCTAAAGGACATTAATGAATCAAATGGATTTTTACGACAATCAGCAATAGATTCATTGTCAGCGTTAGACTCTTAATTGAAGATTTTTATTGAATTCAAATACTACCATTTGCCATGGCAGGATTTGAACCCAAGTCACCTGGATTAACAGTCCAGCGATCTGTCCTTATCTATCGATTTCCATTTGACTCTAGGAAATGCCAAAATTTCTTGCTGTTAAACGATGGTCCATTATCTGTGACCAACAGTTCCAGGAGTCCATGCTTTGAAAAAGATACACACAATTTTTCTATCGTCATCCCCATGTTCGACAAATGGACTCTATGCACATCCAACCAGTCTGAGTGGGTTTCTACAATGACTAAGAACATTGAGCCCATGAAAGAACTTGCACTGTCGACATGCAACCAGGTCCGAGGTTTACTCAGCCATTACCATGGATATGGAGGAGCTGCTGGTGGTAATTTTTGTCCTTGTTTGAACTCTAGGCACTGCACCACCAACGCAGCCATATCTGCATCCAAGCCTGGCTACCAGGCATAGCTCCTCACTAACATCTTCATTTGGAGACCCATGGATGGCCCTGGTAGAGTTCAGCCAGCACTTCGTGGCAATATTTGCTCATGACAATCACTCTTGTTCCCCATAACAATATGCCGTCCTCTACTGTGAACTGGTCTCTCTGGGTCAAATAAGGTTTGAATTCTAGTTGTGATGACCCTTAAGTTTCTCCCATCACCACCAGTTGTTTCAATTTTGACAAGACTGGATCTTTCTGTGTTCAAAGTCTGATATTGTCAGCTGTGACTGGGAGAAAATTTAATACCATCACAGAATCTTCTATCGGGGTTACCACTTGTGGTGTATCTGCTAATTGGAGGTGGCTCAATGCATCCACATTCACTACTCAGCCTCCCAGATGGTGTTCTAACTGAATCCTACTTTCGTCATCACTGAAATAGCTCCACACAGGCAGGAATCCGTTCACCAAATGATTCACTCATGAAGAGGTTTTGTCTCTACTACTGCCTCGTTCAGAATCAACCCTTGAAGTACAAAACCTCTGACATTCCTCTTTCTTTTTTTTAGGCTCCTAATAACTGAAAAAGCTGCGGGTCCAGAAGCTGTCAGGAGATTTACCCATTGTTTTACATCTGCCACAATGACATTTGCCTGGAAAAAATAATACATTCTTTGACATTCCTCTTTCTATTTGTTAGCCAGGACCCCCTAATTGGACTAGATTAATAACCTGAAACAGGAATCTCAAATTCTGTGAGATCCAGCTAGCAGACTGTTATAATCAGTACAACCCAGGTTGAAGTCCCGCCTGTTCCAGAGGTGTGTAACAACATCTCTATATAGGTTGATTAGAAAAATGGGCATGAAGAGGATAAATAGTCAAAGTCTTTTTCTTGGGGTGGGGGAGTTCAGAACTAGAGGGCATAGGTTTAGGGTGAGAGGGCAAAGATATAAAAGAGACCTAAGGGGCAACTTTTTCATGCAGAGGGTGGTACGTGTATGGAATGAGCTGCCAGAGGAAGTGGTGGAGGCTGGTTAACTTGCAACATTTAAGAGGCATTTGGATGGGTATATGAATAGGACGGATTTGGAGGGATATGGGCTGGGTGCTGGCAGGTGGGACTAGATTGGGTTGGGGTATCTGGTCGGCATGGACGGGTTGGACTGAAGGGTCTGTTTCCATGCTGTACATCTCCATGACTCTATGCCTCTAAATAAAAAAGAAGAAATCTGAGGTAATAAAGAATGAGTACCAACTCAAATCTGTCTTTGCCATTGTGCTTTTTAAAAATCTATTCATGGAATGTGAGCAACACTGGCTCGGCCAGCATGCATTTAAAAACCAAATGGAAGCGGCCCTTGTGGTGGAGTGGTAGTGTTCCTACCCCTAAGACAGGAGATGCAGATTCAAGTCACCCCACTAGTACAGTGTTGTATAATAATATCTCTGGACAGGTTGACTATAAAAGATTAAGACCTGATGGAGCCCAGTCATGCTAGTGTCAAAACCTGATGGTTCAACCAATACAGCAAAGTGAAGGCAATAACCAGGAACCACAAATCCCGGTGTGAGGAATTGTCATAGAGTCACAGAGGTATACAGCATGGAAACAGACCTTTTGGTCCAACTTGTCCATGAATTGTATAGAGAGGGTTGTAATTAAAATGGATCTGCTAAAGGGATATGGTTAGATTCTGTACAGTGTGAAGCAGGACCTTTGGCCCAACAAGTCCACACTGACCCTCCGAAGACTAACCCATCCACCTCTGACTAATGCACCTATCACTATGGGCAATTTAGCATGGCCAATTCACCTGACCTGCACATTTTTGGACTGTGGGAGGAAACCGGAGAAAACCCACGCAGACACGGTCAAAATGTGCAAACTCCACACAGACGGTCACCCGAGGCTGGAATTGAACCTGGGACCCTGGTGCTATGAGGCAGCAGTGCTAACCACTGAGCCACTGTGCCACCCCCTTAGTGTACAAATCTGCTAAGATTGATAGTTAGCAGTCCCTGCTGTAACTCTATGTTAACAATAATCCAATCCTCTTCTTTTGCAGTACAGCTTGTGTTCCCTTTCCAAGTCTGGCTTATTACACTACAATATTGATCAGTCCCGCCTTGACTTTGTGTTTACTTTAAGCAACAATTAAATACAGCTTAATAAAGTCACAAAATGGGGAAATGATGACACTGTGGTTTTATCGTTGGACTAGTAATCCAGGGGCGAAGGTTATATTCCAATGACCCAGGATCAAATCCTACCACAGCAAATGGTGAAATTGACATTAACTGGTATGTGAAATTAAAGGTCTAATGACTGTTAATTGTCCTAAAAACCCATCTGCCCTTTAGGGAAGGATATCTGTTGTCCTCATTTGATATGTGACTCAAGACCTGTGACAATGTAAATGACCCTTAACGCCATCAGAAATGGCATGGCAAGTGATTCAGTTGCATCAAATTACTAAAAAGCCTCAAAAAAATGGAATTGAACTGAGCAGATTACCTGAGCATTGACGTAGGCACTGGAAATAACAACAAAATCAACTCTGTCAACAACTGCTCATCCTTTTTAACAAAATTTGGGCCAATTCCAAATTGTGTGAGGTGTCTTACAGATTAGGCAAGTAGCAGCCTGACATATTTAGACTCACCAAATCATACCTTACAATGTCCCTGACAACACAATTATCAGCCACGGGCATGTCCTGCCCCACCAGTAGGAGAGGCCCAGCAGAGGTGGTGGCACAAGAAGGGAGTCTCTCTTGGAGCACTCAACATCGACTCTGGATGCTTTGACATTTCATAGCATCAGGTCAAACTATGGCAAAGAAACTTCCAGCTGATTACCATTTACCACCCTCCACACACACATCCGCCCCATCCTTAACTGATGGATCGTGCTTCTTATGTCGAACGCCTCTTGAAGAAGCCATCAATGGTGCCAAGGTTGCAGAATGAATTCTGCTGAGAGGTTTCATTGTTCATCATCAAGAGTGGCTCGGCACCAAAACTGCTGATGGAGTCATAGAGTCGTACAGCATGGAAACAGACTCTTTGACCCAACTCATCCATGCCAACCAGATATCCCAATCTGATCTAGTCCCATTGGCCCGCTAAATCCTTAAAAAAAACAAAAGAACTGTGAATGCTGAAAATTAGAAATGAAAATAAAAATTGCTGGAAAAAGTCAGCAGGTCTGGAAGCATATGGGGAGTAAAACCAGAGTTAATGTTTTGGGTCCAGTGAAGGGTTACTGGACCTGAAATATTAACTCTGACTTCTCTCCACAGATGCTGCCAGACCTGCTGACTTTTTCCAGCAATTTCTGTTTTGTCCCTCTAAACCCTTCCAGAAGCCTTTTAAATGTATAATATGCACCAAAATCCACGAATCCCTCTGGCAGCTCATTCCATACAATACCCCTCAGGTCTTTTCTAAATGTGTCCCTTCTCACCTTAAACCTACGCTCGCTAGTTTTTGTCTCCCTTACTCTAGGAGAGAGACCTTGGCTATTTATCCTATCCATGTCCCACATGATTTGATAAACCAATATAAGGTCACCCCTCAGTTTCTGATGCTCCAGGGTGAAAATCCCCTGTCCATTCAGCCTCTCCCTAGAACTCAAACCCTCCAATCCTGGCAACATCCTTGCAAATCTTTTCTGCACCTTCTCAATTTTAAAAACATCCTTCCTACAGAGTCCTAAAGGTCATTGCTGCTAGACTGGGTCTGCAAAGTAGTGAGGGAAACAACAAGAGGATGAAACATGCTTAATCTAACCCTCACCAATCTGCCCAATTCAGATGCATCTATCTATGACAGGATCAGTAAGACTGACAACCGCGCAGTCCTTGTGGAGACAAATTATTGTCTTCAAACTGAGTATACAGCAAAATAAGAGTTCATGGCATTAGGGCCAAGGTACTGACATGGATAGATTGGGTAACAGAAGGGTATTTTTCAAGATATCAGCAGTGACCAATGGAATTCCACAGGGATCAGAGTTGGGACCACAATTATTCACATTATACATTAACAATCTGAACAAAGGGACTGAAGGTATTGTTGCTAAGTTTACAGATCACATAAAGATAGGTGGAGGGACAGGTAGGTTGAGGAAACTGGGAGACTGCAGAAAAACTTTGATAGGCCAGGAAAGTGGGCAAAGAAGTTGCAGATGAAATTCAGTGTGGGACACTGAGAGGTTGCATCGTTCGGTTGGAAGAATTGAGGCATTAATTATTTTCCAAATTGGGAACGGCATCGGAAATCTGAAGTTTAAAAGGACTTGGGAGTCATAGTTCAAGATTCTCTTCAGGTTAACACATAGGTTCAGATGGCAGTTAGGAAAGCAAAAGCAATGTCAGCATTCATTTCAAGAGGGTGAGAATAAAAGAGCAGAAACATATTGATGAGGCTGTATAAGGACTCTGGTCAGAATTTGCTAAATTGTGAGCAGTTTTGGGCCTCATATCTAAGAAAGATAGAATCATAGAATCCCTACCGTGTGAAAGCAGGATATTTTGCCCATCATGTTCACATCAATTTGTTGAAGAACATCATCACCCCAAGACTCAACCCCATACCCTATCCCTGTAACCCTGCACATCCCATAAGTCACCTAACCTATACATTCTTGGACACTAAGGTGAATTAGCCATGCTAAATTGCCCAAACTTGCACATCTTTGAACTGTGGGAGGAAATCGGAGTTCCCAGATGAAACCCAAGTAGACACAGATGTTGTCGAGAGTGCAATGCTGGAAAAGCACAGCAGGTCAGGCAGCATCCAAGGAGCAGGAGAATCAAAGTTTCAGGCATAAGCCCTTCATCAGGAATGAGGCTTGTGGGTCAGAGCTGAGAGATAATTGGGAGGGGGAGGGGTTTGGGGGAAGGTAACTAAGAAAGTGATAGGTGGATGAAGGACTTCGATGTTGTGGCCATTTCAGAGACATGGATAGAGCAGGGTCAGGAATGGATGTTGCAGGTTCCAGGGTTTAGATCTTTCATTAAGAACAGCGAAGATGATAAAAGAGGGGGAGGCCTTGTTAGTCAAGGACAGTATAACAGTAGCTGAAAGTATTTTTGACGAGGACTCGTCTACTGAGGTGGTATGGACTGAGCTTAGAAATAGGAAAGGAGAGGTCACACTGCTGGGAGTTTTTATAGGCCTCCACAGAATTCCAGGGATGTGGAGGAGAGGATCGGCAAAATGATTCTGGGTAGGAGTGAAAGGAACAGGGCGGTCATTATGGGGAACTTTAACTTCCCCACCATTCACTGGAAATGCTATAACTCTAGTACGTCGGATGGATCCGTTTTTGTCCAATGTGTGCATGAGGGTTTCCTGAGACAAGGGGGTTGGCCACACTGGATCTGGTGCTGGGTAATAAACCAGGCCAGGTGTTTAATTTAGTGGTAGATGAGCACTTTGGAGAAAGTGACCATAATTCGGTTACGTTTAGTTTAGTGATGAAAAGTACACGTACATGTCACAGGGCAAGAGTTATAGATGGAAGGGCAATTATAATGCGTTTAGGCAAGACTTAGGATGCATAGAATGGGGTAACAAAATGCAGGTGATGGGGACATTGGAAATGTGGAACTGGTTTAAGGAACAGATATTGCGTGTCTTTGATAGGTATGGCCCTGTAAGGCAGGGAGGAAGTGATAAGGTAAAGGAACCTTGGTTTACTACAGAAATTGCATCTCTTGTTAAGCAGAAGAAAGAGACTTATGGGTTGATGAGGCAAGATGGTTCAGATGAGGCAAGATGGAGAGTTCAGATTAGTTAGGAAGGACTTTAAGAGAGAGTTAAGAAGAGCAAAGAGAGGACATGAGCAAGTCCATAGCAGATAGAATAAAGGAGAACCATAAAGATTTCTTTCGGTACGTGAGGAATAAAAGGATGATTAGGGTAGGAATTGGGCCAGTCAGAGACAGAAGTGGAAAGTTGTGTGTGGACCCTGTGGAGATCGGAGAGGCACTAAATGTGTATTCTTATTGGTTTTTAGGAGAGGCACTAAATGTGTATTCTTATTGGTTTTTACTCAGGAAAAGGAGAATATTTTAGAGGAGAAGAATGAGATACGAGATATTAGACTAAAAATGATCGAGGTTAGTAAGGAAGAGGTGTTATCAATTCCAGAAGGAGTGAAAGTAGACAAGTCCCCTGGGCCAGATGGGATTTATCTGAGGATTCTCTGGGAAGAAAGGGAGGTGGTGTTGGAGCCTTTGGCTTTGATCTTTGAGTCATCATTGTCTACAGATTTAGTACCAGAGGACTGGAGGATTGCAAATGTTGTGTGTTTGTTCAAGAAGAACAGTAGAGATGACCCAGGTAATTATAGACCAGTGAGCCTTACATCTGTTGTAAGAAAAGTTTTGGAAAAGATTATGACAGGATTTATAACGATCTAGCAAGCAACAATTTGATTGCAGATAGTCAATATGGTTTCATCAAGGGCAGGTTGTGTCTCACAAACCTCATTGAGTTTTTTGAGAAGGTGACAAAGAATGTGGATGAGGGTAGGGTAGTCGATGTGGTGTATATGGACTACAGTAAAGCCTTTGATAAGGTTTCACATGGTAAGCTGTTGGAGAAAATGCAGAAGCATGTGATTAAGGGTGATTTAGCAGTTTGGATTAGAAACTGGTTTTCTGTAAGAAGGCAGCGAGTGGTGGTTGATGGAAAATATTCAGCCTGGAGTCCAGTGACTAGTGGTTAGATTAGATTACATTACAGTGTGGAAACAGGCCCTTCGGCCCAACAAGTCCACACCGACCCGCCGAAGCGAAACCCACCCATACCCCTACATTTACCCCTTACCTAACACTACGGGCAATTTAGCATGGCCAATTCACCTGACCCTGCACATCTTTTGGACTGTGGGAGGAAACCGGAGCACCTGGAGGAAACCCACGCAGACACGGGGAGAACGTGCAAACTCCACACAGTCAGTCGCCTGAGGCGGGAATTGAACCCGGGTCTCAGGCGCTGTGAGGCAGCAGTGCTAACCACTGTGCCACCGTGCCGCCCACCAAGGTGTGGTGTGCCACAAGGATCTGTTTTGGAACCACTGCTGTTTGCCATGACTTGGATGCAGGCATAGGTGGATGGGTTAGTAAGTTTGCAGATGACACTAAAGTCGGTTGAGTAGTGGACAGTGTGGAAGAAATGTTACAGGTGCAAGGGGACTTGGATAAACTGCGGAATGAACTTGGATAAGTACAGATAAATGTGAGGTGATTCACTTTGGGAAGAATAACAGGAAGGCAGAATACTGGGTCAATAGAAAGATTCTTGTAGTGTGGATGTGCAACGGGATCTTGGAGTCCACGTTCACAGATTCCTGAAAGTTGCCACCCAGGTTGATAGTGCTGTTAAGAAGGCATACCGTGTGTTAGGTTTTATTGGTGGAGGGATTGAGTTCCAGAGTCATAATGCCATGCTGCAACTATACAAAATGCTAGTGCGGCCGCACTTGGAATATTGTATTTAGTTCTGGTCGTTCCATTACAGGAAGGATGTGGAAGCATTGGAAAAGGTGCAGAGGAGATTTACCAGGATGTTGCCTGGTCTGGAGGGAAGCTCTTATGAGGAAAGGCTGAGAGACTTGGGTCTGTTCTCATTGGAAAGAAGAAGGCTAAGAGGGGATTTGATAGAGATATACAAGATGATCAGAGGATTAGATAGAGTCAACAGTGAAAGTCTTTTCCATAGGATGATGATGTCAGCTTGTACGATAGGGCATTGCTACAAATTGAGTGGTGATATATTTAAGACAGATATCAGAGGCAGGGTCTTTACACAGAGAGTGGTAAGGGTGTGGAATGCCCTGCCTGCCAATGTAGTTAACTCAGCCACATTAGGGAGACTTAAACAATCCTTGGATAAGTACATGGATGATGATGGGATAGTGTGGGGGGGGGGGGGGGATGGGGGATGGGCTTAGAATAGTTCACAGGTTGGTGCAACATCGAGGGCCGAAGGGCCTGTTCAGTGCTGTATTGTTCTATGTTCTATGTTCCATAAGGTGAGGGAGAAGGTGGTAGATCAGAGGGGGGAGTGATGGACAGGTCCAGAGGGCAGTGCCACGTTGGAGGCTTGGGACCAGGATAATGTGGGGGGCAGGGAAATGTGGAAACTGTTGAAATCCACATTTATCCCGTGTGGTTGCAGGGTCCCAAGGCAGTATATGAGACGTTCCTCTTCCAGGCGTCGGGTGGTAACGGTTTGGCGGTGGAGGAGACCCAGGACCTGCATGCCCTTGATGGAGTAGGAGGGGGGAGTTGAAGTGCTCAGCCATGGGCCGGTGGGTGCGGGTGTCTGAGAGATGTTCTCTGAAACGATCCACAAGAAAGTGTCCTCTCTCCCCGATGTAGAGGAGACCACACTGGGTGCAACGGATGCAGTAGATGACATTGGTAGAGGTCCAGGTAAATTTCTGATGAATGTGGAAAGGTCCTTCGGGCATTGGACAGGGGCTAGGGGAGTGGTGTGGGAGCAGGTTTTGCACTTCCTGCAGTGGTAGGGGAAGGTGCCGGGAATGGGGTGTGGGCTGGTGAGGGGTGTGGACCTGAAGAGGGAGTCGCAGAGGGAATGGTCTTTTTAGAACACTGATAGGGATGGGGTGGGAAATATATCTCTGGTGGTGGTGTCCATTTAGAGGTGGCGGAAGTGGCGGAGATTATGCGTTGGATGCAGAGGTCGTGGGGTGGAAGGTGAGGACCATGGTGTTCTGTCCTTGTTGCATTGGGAGGGGTGGGATTCAAGGGCGGTGGTGCGTGAAGTAGAGGAGATACGCTGGAGGGCATTGTCGACCACGTAGGAAGGAAAGCTGCAATCGCGGAAGAAGGAGGCCATCTGGGACTTTCTGAGGTGGAATTGGTCATTCTAGGAACAGATGCAGTGAAGGCGGAGGAATTGGGAATAAGGGATGGCATTTTTACAGGAGGTAGGGTGAGAGATGATGTAGTCTGTGTAGCTGTGGGAGTTGGTGGGCTTGTAGTATATGTCTGTGATTGGTCGGTCACCAGAGATGGTGATGGAGAGGTCCAGGAAGGGGAGGGAGGTGTCTGAGATGGTCCAAGTGAATTTGAGGTCAGGGTGGAAGGTGTTGGTAAAGTTGATGAATTGTTCAACCTACTTGTGGGAGCACGAGGCAGTGCCAATACAGTCATCGATGGAGTGGAGGAATAGGTGGGAGGGATGGTGCTGGTGTAACTGTGGAAGATATCCAACTGAGACCTTCTTCCCCCATCTTCATCTACCTATTGCATTGTCAGCTACCTTCCATTTATCTCTCAGCCCCCCAGCCCACAAGCCTCATTCCTAATAAAGGGCTTATGCCCAAAACATGGATTTTCCTGCTCCTCGGATGCTGTCTGGCCTGCTGTGTTTTTCCAGCACCACACACTTGATTCTGATCTCTTGCATCTGCAGTCCTCACTTTGTCCTAGGTGATTTTAACTTCCCTAATATTGACTGGGACTCCCTTAGTGCCAATGGCTTAGATGGGGCAGAATTCGTTGGGTGCATCCAAGAGGAATTCTTGAAACAATAAATAGATAGTCCAACTAGGTAACAGGCTGGACTAGACCCTGAACTGGGTTATGAACCTGGCCAGGTGGCTGAAATTTCAGTGGTGTGCATTTTGGCAACAGTGATCATAATTCAGTTAAGATTTCAGATAGTTATGGATAAGGATAAGTTTATTCCTCAGGTGAAAGTGCTAAATTGGGAGAAGGTTAATTACAGCATAATGATTCAGGGACTGAGAAGTTGGATTGGGATGGGTGGTGGTCCTTTGAGGGTAAATGCATATCTAACATGAGGGCATCTTTTAAAGACCAGTTGATCAGAATTCAGGACCAGCATGTTCCTTTGAGGATGAAAGCTAAGGATAGGTAGATTCAGAAACCCTGGATGTCAAGAGATATTGAAAGTTTCGTCAAACAAAGAAAAAGGAAGCATTTGTTAAGTTTCGGGAACTGAAGTCAGATAAGAGTATAAGAGAAACAAAAAAGAATGTAAACAGGAATTTAGGAGGTTTTGAAGGGGCCACAAATTGTCTTTGGCAAGAAAGGTTATGGAGAATCCAAAGGCATTTTATATGTACATGAGTAGGAAAGGTGTAGCTCATAAAGGGGAGCTCCAATCGAGGAGGACGGGAAAAGAATTGTAGCTGAAAGAGCTGCTCCTTTTTGTTTTGAGGTATTTTAGGTGTTGGAGGTGATTTCCTCGAATTCCATGAGCAGCAATTACTGTTTTGTATGCTGTTGCATTGTTTTGGAACTTTGGGGAAAAAAGATCAAAACAGTGGCACTTTTAAAAAGAAAAAGACAGATGTAAGTCAGCGAGCACATGGACAGTGAGGGAGAAAGAGGAAGAAACCTACATTGCCAACTAACACAGCAGTGAACCTACAGTTACTGCCTTTTCTGTTTGAGTTCATGTGTCTCTGGATATCGGAATGCGTCTAGAAAAAATTAACAAACAGCAAAATTCACAGCTGACCTTGGAGGAATCTGTGTGGGAGAGCTCACAGCGCCGGAACAGATAAGTGCATAGTTTTTAACGTGTAACCTTGCTGTAAGTCTACAGTAGTAGACAGGATACAGAACTGGCTCAAAAGGAGAAGACAGAGGGTGATGGTGGAGGGTTGTTTTTCAGACTGGAGGTCTGTGACCAGTGGACTGCCACAAGGATTGGTGCTGGGTCCACTACTTTCCATCATTTATTAAATGGTTTGGATGTGAGCATAAGAGGAATAGTTAGTAAGTTTGCAGATGAAACCAAAATTGGGGGTGTGAAATTGAAATTGAAATTGAAACCAAAACAGTGACGAGGGTTACTTCAGATTACAATGGGATCTTGATCAGATGGGCCAATGGGCTGAGTAGCAGATAGAGTTGAATTTAGATAAATTTGAGGTGCTGTATTTGGGGAAAGCAGATCTTACCTGGACTTATACACTTCATGGAAAAGTCCGAGAGAAGTGTCACTGAACAAAGAGACCTTGGAGTGCAGGTTCATAGCTCCTTGAAAGTGAAGTCACAGGTAGATAGGATAGCGAAGAAGAAATTTGGTGTGCTTTCTTTATTGGTCAGAGTATTGAGTACAGGAGTTGGGAAGTCATGTTGCAACTGTACAGGACATTGATTAGGCCAGTTTAGTGCAGAGACAGTGCAGAATATTCTCAAAGGGGAGACGGACCAGCAGGAGGTCATTGTACGCAATTGGCTCCAACAACATAGAAAGGGAAAAGGATGAGATTCTGAAGGGAGAATATAAAAAGTTAGGCAGAAATTTAAAAAGGAGGTCCTCAAGAGTAGTAATATCTGGATTACTTCTGGTGCTACGAGCTAGTGAGGGTAGGAATAGGAGGATAGAGTAGATGAATGAGTGGCTGAGGAGCTGGTGCAGGGAGAAGGGTTCACAGTTTTGGATCATTAGAATCTCTTCTGAGGTAGATGTGACCTGAACAAGAAGGACGGATTGCACCTGAATTGGAAGGGGACTAATATAGTGACAGGGAGATTTGCTAGAGCTGCTCAGGAGGATTTAAACGAGTAAGGTGGTGGTGGGGTGTGGGACCCAGGGAAATAGTGAGGAAAGAGATCAACCTGAGACTGGTACAGTCGGAAAAGGGAGCGAGTCAAACAGTCAGGGCAGGCAGGAACAAAGCAGAAAACAAGGCAGGACTGATAAATTAAACAGTATTGACTTCAATGCAAGAGGCCTAACAGGGAAGGCAGATGAACTCAGGGCATGGTTCGGAACATGAAACTGGGATATCACAGCAATTACAGAAGAGTATAAAGGCAGTAGGAGTATACTTAAGAGGGAAATCATGAGGGCAAAAAAGGGACATGAGATAGCTTTGACAAATAGGGTTAAGGAGAAGCCAAAGGGTTTTTATAATTACATTAAGGACCAAAAGGGTAATTAGGGAGAGAATAGGACCCCAAATGATCAGCAAGGCAACCTTTGTGTGGAGCCGCAGAAAATGGGGGAGATACTAAACGAGTATTTTACTTCAGAATTTACTGTGGAGAAGGACATGGAAGATAGAGAACGTAGGGAAGTAGATAGTGACATCTCGAGAAATGTCCATATTACACAGGTGGTGGTGCTGGATGTCTTGAAATGCATGAAAGTGAAGAAATCCCCAGGACCTGATCAGGTGTACCCGAGAACTCTGTGGGAAGCTAGAGGAGTGATTGTTGGGCCTCTTGCTGAGATATTTGTAACATTGATAGTCACAGGTGAGGTGCCGGAAGACTGGAGATTGGCTAGCGTGGTGCCACTGTTTAAGAAAAGTGGTACGGACAATCCAGGGAACTATAGACCAGTGAGCCTGACCTCAGTGGTGGGCAAGTTGTTGGAGGGAATCCTGAGGGACAGGATGTACATATATTTGGAAAGGCAAGGACTGATTAGGGATAGTCAACATGGCTTTGTGCATGGGAAATCATGTCTCACAAATTTGATTGAGTTTTTTAAAGAAATAACAGAAGATTGAAGAGGGCAGATCAGTAGACGTGATCTATACGGACTTCAGTAAGACGTTCAACAAAGTTCCCATGGGATACTGATTAGCAAGGTTAGATCTCATCGAATACAGAGAGAACTAGCCATTTGGATACAGAACTAGATCAAAGGTAGAAGACAGAGGATGATGGTGGAGGGTTGTTTTTCAGACTGGTGGCTGTGACCAGAGGAGTGCCACAAGGATCAGTGCTGGGTCCACTACTTTTCATCATTTATATAAATGATTTGGATGTGAGCATAAGAGGTACAGTTAGTAAGTTTGCAGATGACACCAAAATTGGAGGTGTTGTGGACAGGGAAGAAGGATACCTCAGATTACAACGGGATCTTGATCAGATGGGTCAATGGGGTGAGGAGATGACGATGGAGTTTAATTTAGATAAATCCGAGGTGCTGCATTTTGGCAAAGCAAAACACAGCAGGACTTATATACTTAATGGTAAGGTCCTAAGGAGTGTTGGTGAACAAAGAGGCCTCGGCGTGCAGGTTCATAACTCCTTGAATGTGGAGTCGCAGGTAGATAGGATAGTGAAGAAGGCATTTGGTATGCTTTCCTTTATGGGTCACACCATTGAGGTGTTGAGAGGTCATGTTGCAGCATTACAGGACATTGGTTAGGCCATTTTTGAAATATTACGGGCAATTCTGATCTCCTTCGTATCGGAAAGATGTTGTGAAACTTGAAAGGGTTCAGAAAAGATTTACAAGAATGTTGCCAGGGTTGGAGTGTTTGAGCTGTAGGGAGAGTTTGAATAGGCTAGGGTTGTTTTCTCTGGAGCATCGGAAGCTGAGGGGTGACTTCATACAGGGCTGGATAGGGTAAATAAACAAGGTCTTATCCCCAGGGTGGGGGAATCCAGAACTAGAGGGCATAGGTTTAGGGTGAGAGGGGTTAGGGGTGGCGCATGTATGGAATGAGCTGCCAGAGGAAGTGGTGGAAGCTAGTACAATTGCAGCATAAAAGGCATCTCTGGATGGGTAAATGAATAGGAATGGTTGAGGGTTATGGGCCAAGTGCTAGCAAATGGGACTCAGTTAGATTAGGATATCTGGTCGGCATGGACAGTTGGACCGATGGGTCTGTTTCTGTGCCATACATCTCTGCAACTTTATGTCTCCAGTACTTCGCATTGGTATTCACAAAGAAGGAGACTTGGATGATGGTAAGCTAAGGGAGGAGCATGTTGATATTCTAGGGCACGTTGATATTACGACGGAGGATGTGTTTGGTGTCTTGAAAAACATTAAAGTAGATATGTTCCCAGGGTCTAATGGGATCTATCCAAAGATACTGAAGGAGACAAGGGAGGAGATTTCCAGGGTCATGACAGGGAACTTTGTACTTTATTTAATCTTGGCAAGATCCCATCAGACTGGAGAATAACCAATGTTGATTATTTGTTTAAGAGGGATAATCAAGGAACTTTTAGGAGAAAGTGAGGACTGCAGATGCTGGAGATCAGAGCTGAAAATGTGTTGCTGGAAAAGCGCAGCAGGTCAGGCAGCATCCAAGGATGAGGAGAATCAACGTTTCGGGCATGAGCCCTTCTTCAGGTATGAGGAAAGTGTGCCAAGCAGGCTAAGATAAAAGGTAGGGGAAGATGAGGCGCTCTTCCTCCAGCTGTCATGTTGCTATGGTCGGGTGATGGAGGAGTCCAAGGACCTGCATGGTCTTGGTGGAGTGGGAGGGGGAGTTGAAGTGTTGAGCCACAGGGTGGTTGGGTTGGTTGGTCCGGGGGTCCCAGAGGATTTCTCCAGTTTCCTCACGAAAACCACCAGAAAGTAAGAAGAACCAAATACTCACCCAATAAATCCAATAAGCGTCTTACTACATCAGCGGACTTAACCCAGACTGAAGGCCTACACCGTTCATGGTCTTCAACAAGGGACCAGGTATGGTAGCAGGAACTGCCACCTGTACTTCAAAACCACAAATTATCCCCAGTGCTGAGCTAAATTCCCGAGACCCCAAAGTTTCTAACCTAGCTAGCAGGGAGGGGGAGGTGTGTGGTTACACTGCAGAGACCCTAAAGGGTAGGAAGCCTAATTATAGCATCTGTGATAAAAACCTGCTGTTTACTTCTAAAAGTGTTTAACCTCTATTCAATTTAATCGTGTCCTCTGTATAATTGTGTCAATTTCACTGTTTTATTGTATTGGCCTTTTATTTTTGGTATTATACTTACCCTTTTGTAGTTAAATAAACACAGAGATTCTTTTGCCCTGAAACTTCTGCCTTCTTCATTTCACATTCCCTAAATAAGTCCAGTGTCAGAACCAGGTGATTCACATCACCTAAAAATCAGCAAATTACTGATCGAAAACCAGAAATCGTACAAACCTACATGCTGGGAATTCCTGACATGGAAATCAGAGTGAGTACCTCCTGATTCCAGCTTGCCACTTGCTCCTCTGGACCTCAATCTTTGGCACCCGGCAAAAATATTTCACAATATTGAAATAATTCTGAGGCCTGTATCTCATCGCCAAGTCTCCCTTTATTTTCATGTGCATAGCAGATGGACTCTGTGGGGCAGCAATGCTGACTACTGAGCCACCTTGCCACCAAGGCTCTTGGTTGATTTTTCTTTTCTACTTTTTTTTAAATTCTCAGTATGGAAACAGGCCCTTCGGCCCAACAAGTCCATACCGACCATCCGAAGAGTAACCCATCCAGACCCATTCCCCTACCTTTACCCCTGACTCATGTTCTCTGAAATGTTCCACAAGCTGGCGTCCTGTCTTCCCAATGCAGAGGAGAGAGCAATGGACACAGTAGGTGAGGTCTTTGCAGATGCAGGAAAATTTCTGCCAGATGTGGAAGGATCCTTACATGCCAATGGACGTTGGGGAGTGGAGGGGGGGGGAGGGGGCGCATGTCTTATACCTCTTGCAGTGGCAAGGGAAGGTGCCAGGAGTGGAGGGTGGGTTGGTCATGGGGGTGTAAGTGGGAGCGTGGACCTGACAAGAGAGCTGTGGAGACAATTTGTCTGCAGAATGCAGATAGGGGTGGGGAGGCAAATATATCTCTGGTGGTGTGGTCTGTTTGTAGATGGCAGAAATGGTGGTGGATGATGTGTTGTATCTGGGAGGTTGGTGGGGATGGAAGGTGAAGACCAGGAGGGTTCTGTCCTTGTTGCAATTGGAGGGGTGGGACTCAAGGACGGAAGTGCAGGAAGTAGAGGAGATGCACTGGGGCGGGGGGGGAGCATTGTTGACCACGTGGGAGGGGAAATTGCAGTCCTTGAAATAGGAGGCCATCTGGGGTGTTCTGGAGTGGAAGTGGTCCTCCTGGGAGCAGATGCAGCAGAGACGGAGGAATTGCGCACAAGGGATAGCGTTTTTACTGGAGGCAGCGTGGGAGGAGTCCAGGTAGCTGTGGGAATTGGTGGGTTTGAAGTAGATATCCTAATTGAGTTGATCGCCAGAAATGAAGATGGAGACGTCCCAGAAGGGGAGGAAGGTGCCCAAGATGGTCCAGGTGAACTTGATGTCAGGGTGGAAGATATTCTATCCTATCCATGCCGCTTGTGATTTTATAAACCTCTATAAGGTCACCCCTCAGCAACCAATTCCCCCTCATCAAGCTTGGACCGAAGCCTTTTACCGCAACCAGTGGTAACTGCACTAACTGCTTCTTCTAGGAGATCAGAATTGGAGATCAGTATTTTTAATCTGTAACATTTTCCTGATATATGATCTCATATACCAAGGTCATGTTCAAAATTAAGGCTTGGAGTCCGAAGCGAATCTTGTTAAAGACTGGTTTTGCGCTGGTATTCACCTCCATTAGAACTGGCTGACCATTTCTCCAAACATTTGTTTTAATCGTTTCTAATTTGGATGTTGCTAAGCAATTTAACTGTTCCAAACCACATGTAGGTGCACTTTCTAGGATGTGCACTCTCCCAGATAGCAGCCAATGAGTTATCTTATTCAAGTCAGGCTTCATAGGACTCTTTTGTTGTCTTGAGTCCATAACTGGCAGCAACTACAATGGCTTGCCAGGCCAGATCCTGAAGAACGTTTTAGCGATTTGGCCAAAGCTCAGCTTTGTTTTCGGGTTTTGCTGTGGGCTAACCTAGGGTCCCTCTTTTCAGGAAACGTCCTGTGTGAGGCTATACGATTGCTTACACTCGAGTGGTGTGCCCAAAGCTCAGATGGACAGGTGAAGGTGGCCACTTCCATTGGCATACTAGGTCACATGCTCCACTTGCCACATTTTCTAATGATGAAACCAGTGGTAGTGTTTGTTTTAAGTCCAGGAGAAAGTGAGGACTGCAGATGCTGGAGATCAGAGGTGGAAGTGTGGTGCTGGTAAAGCACAGTAGGTCAGGCAGCATCTGAGGAGCAGGAGAATCAACATTTCGGGCAAAAGCAACATTGCCTAATGAAGGACTTTTTCCCAAAACGTCGATTCTCCTGCTCCTCGGATGCTACTTGACCCGCTGTGCTTTTCCAGCAGCACACTCTCAACTCTTGTTTTAAGTCCAGTTGGGCTTTTGCATGGGGGTTACATCATTAATCCCACATACCAATCTCTCAGCATCTCAATCAAGGTTAAACGAAAATTACATGCCTCTGCCAGTAATTTTAACCTTGTCAAAAATACCAATATGGA
The DNA here is from genome assembly GCF_004010195.1 of Chiloscyllium plagiosum. Classification (NCBI taxonomy): domain Eukaryota; kingdom Metazoa; phylum Chordata; class Chondrichthyes; order Orectolobiformes; family Hemiscylliidae; genus Chiloscyllium; species Chiloscyllium plagiosum. The sequence continues at coordinate 13,669,757 of NC_057711.1, read as the reverse complement.
TTCTCCTGATTCTTGAACTGCCAAATAAAACCAATAGTGTCTCAAAATGCGAGGAGGCTCATGGTCGTAATATTCATAACTAAATCCGTCAACTCTTGAGAGCTTTTAGTATCTGGTGCCTCAGGGAAGGCTCCTAATAACAGTTGCTTTTCATCTGCCCCAGTGTCATTTGTCTGGAAAGATTTTCGCATTTTCTTTCCACATACTGGGCCCAGTCTTCGATGGCAAGATCAAACAGGTCAAACTTCCCAAATAAAGGCATAATGCCAGAAATGTTTACCCCATCTCAAAAACGACTACTGCAAGCAAATTTTTTTCAGGAACTAAAATAGCTCCACGGAGGCCAATATCCTGTCACCAAGTCACTCTCGACTTACATATGCACTACATGGACTCTGACCAGCTAGCTCAGAGCTCGTCCCCACAGTGAGGAGAATTCCTCAGACTCCTGCTTCATTTTTCTCCCCCCCCCGACACTACTGCTTAACAGTGGTAGTGCTTATTTTTCCCCCGCACCCATGTCATGTGTGTGCAGGTGTCGGACACAGTGAAGAACAAGTGTGGAGATCTTTATTTATATTCCACCACCACGAAGAAAGGAAACACTAGAGTGGCCAGGGACAAGCACTGCCCTTCTCAAAGGGCAATGCTGTGAGACTCCTGTTTATTTATGGGCAAAAGTGAGGACTGCAGATGCTGGAAACCAGAGTTTAGATCAGAGTGGTGCTGGAAAAGCATAGCAGGTCAGGCAGCATCCGAGCAGAAAAATCGTCCTTTCCTGACCTGCTATGCTTTTCCAGCACCACTCTGATCTAAACTCCTGTTTATTTATGTCAGCCAGAGTTTCCTGATTGGGTCTGTTAACCTTGGCCAATCAGGGAACTCCTATTCAATGAAATCCACATGGCCAACCTCACTCCAATCACTACAGATACACTTCATGGTTAGTGGCTGCATTCAGCTCTTGTGCTAGCCTCACTGCATCGTCACGGCATATCTGAGAACCCCTATTTGGATTGCACTGGCATTATTAGAATGTTACTGTAAGGACTCCACGGGCACAAGGACAGGCACCCAGCTCAAGGATTGGACAAGGCAGTAGCTTAGGTCTGCTTGTTTGCTCTCTTTGCCCTCACCACTTTAGGCCTAACTGGACGCTTCCAGAATTCATGCCTTGCGTTTTATGCTTTGCCATCTCAGCCACACCTTAATGACTCACAATACTTATCTTGTGTTTCAGTTTAGAGCACAGAAAAGGTGAGGCAGCTGGTCATGCTGGTCAGCAGTCATCAGTAAGACAGGGTGCATGTTATTGTGTGGCATAATACTACATCAATCTCACACATGCACCACATGCCAGCAACATATGCAAGAAACATATTGGATGTGATGCAAGGAAATGTCATGTTTCAAAGTCTAAGGGGAGTAGTGCTCAGGTAGGCCCATGGACACACCCTTCAGTCAGGGGGTCTATGTACATTAAGGAGAAAATGAGGACTGCAGATGCTGGAGATCAGAGCTGAAACGCTAAATCAAGGGCAACCCCTCAAGGGGAGAGTCCACAGTCAGGGCTGGGGTCTGTACACTAAACGCCAAATGGAGGGATTATCAGTGACCACATCTTGGGAAGTTGACTGGGGTCAACCGTAACATCACTACAGGTGGAGATGACCAAATCTGAAAGGATAAAGCCGCTAGACTAGGTCTGTGGCAGGTATCAAGGGAACCAAGAGGGAGAAAGCTGACTGACCTCATGAAACTAGCTTTCACACAGAGGCACTTATTGATTGTATAGGTAGACATTGTCATGGAGACAAGGTCCCATCCTCACAGGGAGGATATCCTCCATTGTTTTGTATGACACCAACACGTTACAGAGTCATACAGATGTACAGCATGAAAACAGACCTTTTGGTCCAACTCAACCATGCTAACCAGATATCCTAAATTAATCTAGTCCTATTTGCCAGCATTTGGCCCATATCCCTCTAAGTAAAAACAATGACTGCAGATGCTGGAAACCAAATTCTGGAGTAGAGTGGTGCTGGAAAAGCACAGCAGTTCAGGCAGCATCTGAGACGCAGGAAAATCGACGTTTCGGGCAAAAGCAGAGTGCCTGAAGGGTGGAGAGATAAATGAGAGGAGGGTACACTCCCTCTAAATATCCCTCAAATCCCTCTAAACACTTCCTATTCATAATAACTATCCAGATGCCTTTTAAATGTTATAACTGTACTAGCCCCCACCACTTCCTCTGGCAGCTCATTCCATACACGCATCACCCTCTGTGTGAAAAAGCTGTCCCCTAGGTCCCTTTTAAAATCTTTCCTCTCTCACCCTAAATCTATGCCTCCTAGCCCTGGATCCCCCACCCCAAGGAAAAGACCTTGTCTACTTACCCTATCCATGCCCCTTATAATTTTATAAACCTCTATAAGGTCATCCCCCAACCTCCGGTGCTCCAAGGAAAACAGTCCCAGCCTATTCAGCCTCTCCCCACAGCTTCAAAGCCTCCAATCATCCCTGTAAATCTTTTCTAAACACTTTCAAGTTTCACAGCATCCTTCCTATCGGAGAGAGACCAGCATTGCAATATTCCAAAGGTGGCCTCACCCATGTCCCATACAGCCGCAACATGACCTCCCAACTCCGATATTCAATACTCTGACCAATAAAAGAAAGCACATGAAACATCTTCTTCTCATCCTGTCTACCTGCAACTCCACTTTTAAGGAACTATGAACTTGGGAACAGATTTTGAACAGATCTAGGAACACTACACTAAGCACCCGAGAGATGCTGAGGCAATCGGCAGAGCTATATCGAACCACAATTTATAGCCTAATAGCCCAGCACACTGGGGAGGCAATGGCATGGTGATTTTTTTCTGGGCTAGTAAAGGGCATCTAAAGACCCCAGTCATGTTTTGGGATGGCAGACAGTGAAATGTGAATTCAGTTGAAACCTGGAATTTAAAATCTAACAATGATCATGAAATCGATTGTCAACTACCGTAAAAATCCATCAAGTTCACAAATGTTCTTCAGAGAAGAAAATCTGCCGCTCTCACCTGCACTGGCCTACACGTGACTCCAGACCTATAGCAATGTAGTGGACTCTTAACTGACATTTTAAATAGCCGAGCAAGCCATGAAGTTGTATCAACCTTGAAGAAATTCTCCAAAGTGAATGAAACTGGGCCAATTGCCTGCTATTAACTTAGACATCAAAAACAACAATGACAACACAGCACTGTGGATCCTGCAAAGTGTCCCTTACCAACATCTGACACTTTAAGGCTGTTCAAGGAGCAGCTCATGGAATAATCACACACAACATCCCAGACAACACCATCACCGTCCCTGTATATCTTCTGTCCCACCACAGGTCAGACACAGCAAGAGTTACAGCACAGTGTTGTAGTCGGGAGGGAATTATTCTTAAAACTGCTTCCAGGCCCTATGAAGTTTCATGGTATCAGGTCAAACAGGAGCAAGGAAACCTGCTGACTAGCATGTAAATCGCACCTCCCGCCTTCCCCCCCCCCACCCAATAAATGTCCACACCAAGTGGCTCAGCAGTATTTCTATTGAGTGAACTGGTCAAGTCAAAAAGTATATTACTGCGAGACTGGGTCTGTAGCAGGTGAAGAAACCAACAAGTGGGGAAAAAAAACACTCAACCTCATCAATCTGCCTCAGCTTGATTTCATGGAAATCATAGAATCCCTACAGGGATTCAGGCCATTTGGCCCAGCAAGTCCACACCGACCCTCCAAAGAGTAACCCACATAGACCCGTTACCTATCCTATTATTCTACATTTACCCCTAACTAATGCACCTAACCTACGCATCCCTGAACACTATGGGCAACTTAGCCTGGCCAATTCACCTAACCTGCACATCTTTGGATTGTGGGAAGAAACCAGAGCACTCAGAGGAAACCCAAGCAGACATGTGGAGAATGTGCAAACTCCACGCAGGCAGTCGCCCGAGGCTGGAATCGAACTTGGGTCCTGGCGCTGGGAGGCAGTAGCGCCAGCCACTGAGCCACCGTGCCACCCTGAGAATTTATCCTGGGAATGAAAGCTAATCTAAATAGAGGTGAGGTGGGTATAGTGACAGTAGTCATTCTGCCATCATGAACAGCAGCCCATAGTCAACGGTCAAGAGGGTTTAGACAGGTGATTGTCACAGTATAGATTTCCAGACCCCAAAATAAGATATACTAACAGAGGTGGGTGGGATACAGAGAGAGACACAAAATCCAGGAGAACAAGCCATCTTCTTCTTGGGAGAAGAGAGGAGTAAACACTAACCACAAAAAACTGCGTTACACTCCACCACTCCAAAATCATCGACCCACTCCTCCATTTCACAGAATGGGTTCAAGATCAGTGCAACATTCTCACCAGTCACAACTGCATACTGAGACCATAAGAAATAAACAGGAATAGGATATTCAGCCCCTTAAGCCTGGTCACCCTTCAATAGGTTCATGGCTGATTTGACATTCCTTCCATCCACTTTCCTGCCCCTTCCCCATAACACCTGATTACCTTAATGAACAAGGATCGATCTATCTCAGCCTTAAGTATACACAAGGACTCTGCTCCCACAGCTCTCTGTAGCAAGGAGCATCAGACTTACAACCCTTTCAGAGAAGAAATTCTTCCTCTTCTCAGTCTTTAATTGACACCCCTTTTCTCTGAGACTATGTTCTCAGGTCCTAAACTCTCCCATGAGGGGAAGCATCTTCTCAGCATTTACCTTGTTAAGCCCCTTAAGAATCACATATTTCAACGAGATCACCTCTCATTCTTCTAAACTTCAGTCAGTAGAGTCCCAACCTGTTTAGCCTTTGCTCATAAGATAGTCCCTGCATACCTATGATCATCCCAGTGAACCTTCTCTGAACTGCCTCCTGCAAGATAATATCTTTCCTTAAATAATAGAACTAAAATTGTTCACTACTCTTAAGTGTGGTCTCACCAAAACCTTGTACAGTTGCAGTAAGACTTCCCTACTCATATCCTCCAACAACTTTGAAATAAGGCCAACATTTCATTAGCCTTATCGGTTATATCCATGTGCTAGCTTTCAGTGTTTCATGCATGAGTAACCCCAATCCCTTTGAGTTGCAGCTTTCTGCAGTTTTGCTCCATTTAAACACTTTCTTTATCGAATTAATGAATGCATTGTGTCTAAACTGTGCTTCTGAGCAAACTCAAACTATCAAAAAAATGCTGCAAATAGTTGACTACCTATAACTAGGTAACTGCGATCACGAACATTAAAAATCAACAATTGGCAATACTGGGAAAGTAGCAGAGTTACAAACCATGTTTCTTTCTTGATTGCTGAGCCATGGATGTTTCAACATTACCACATGATCAGTAACAGTCCTCCCCAAATTTATCCAGGATCCTCTCCTTCTGGGGACAAAAAGCTGAATGTCAGGTGACCGACCACCCAATTTGGCTCTCTCTGAAGATTGGGAAAGTTGTTGGCCCTGGTCTAAGTGGAGAAAAGGTGATGGGTGGGTAAGTGTGATGCAAAAGCTATGCAGGATTAGTAGTTTGAGGGCCTGGGTGCTTGAGCACGTGAACGAAGATGTTTTATGGCGGGAGGTGAGATAGCTATAAGGTGGAGCCACTCCCCAGTGTGGAGTGGAGGAGGTCATTGACCTTCTTACAGCATTGGTTGTCATTTCTTCAGTCCATCAACAGCTTAGTAGACTGGGTGGTAGCCTTTGACTAGTCTGGCAGGGTCTGGTGTCAAGAGTTTCCTCTCCTGCTCCTGGGGGATGAGGATGGTCCTACATTGCACTACTCTACCCACCAGGATCTCCAGGTATCTGTCCCCAAAGGGAATGCCAATTTTCTTTTCCTTACACCTGGGCCAATGACAGGAACTATGCAGGGCAGCTCTGGACTGAAGCATTTGATCTAGTACAAAACAAACTTTTAAATATGATATTGCTGGCAGGAATCCTGGGATGTCGCTGCAGTGCTGAGTACAGCAAATGGAGAATACAACAAGGACAACCCAGGGACGTGGTCCATAAGTAATGAGGCAAATTAACGTGAGAAAACATGCTAGGTCTTAATGGAGAGACAGCACCCACCATGAAACTCGTTAAAATGACATTTAGCCAGTTTCTGCTGAAATGTAGCTTCTGAGGTACATCGCTTTTGTCCCAAAAACCACACTGATCACTTTGGAGGTTGAAATGAGGTAATTCTCAACTTTTCATGGCTTGAAGAATACAGTGTTTCCATTATTAGCATATGCTTCCTAGTTAAGTCATAACACACGCCTTCTAGAGCATTCTGTGTTAGAATTCCTTCCCTCACGACATTGTGGGTCTGCCTCCAGCATGCAGACTGCAACAGTTCAAGAAAGCAGGTCACCACCAGCTTCTCTAGGCCAACTAGGGTTAGGGTATAAATGCTGGCCCAGGTAGCAGGAACCAAATCCCCCTAAATGAATAAAAAATTAACACAAGTTCCACATGCATATTGTGCAGAAGACAAATTCTTCAAGTTGAAAAGACTCAAGTAAAAGTGTGCGAGAGTGTGTGGTTTGTGGCTTCCTATTCATAATAACAATGCCACAATTGCCTGCATGGACCACTTCCTTGGCCTGTGTTGAAAATCAGCCCACCAACACCAAAGTGAATCAAGTCCTACACTACTGCCCTAAAAAAAAGTGAAGTAAAATAGTCCAGGAAATCGTCATTAGATATACGAATTTCGACAGCACCCTATCCTGAATAGATCACATCGACAATGGCTAAGGCCATTTCCATCTCTCGCCAATTACCCCTACCCCTCCCACCACCTCCCATTTTCCACATTTTCTTGCTACCATCAGTTCTGAAGAAGTGTCAGTTACATTAACTCTGCTTTCTCTCCACAGATGCTGCCAGACCTGGAGATTTTCCTTCAATTTCTGTTTTTGTTCCAGATTTCCAGAATCCGCAGTTCTTAGTTTGATTTTAACTGAGGGAAGTTTTGGCTTTGGTAAGTTATGAAAAGAAAATGGTCTGAGATTGAAGAAGTTTTTGTCTCCCAATAAAACTCAGGTTTCACAGACTAACTATTCTCAGTCTGATGTGCTTGTAAAACAGATTGTTTATGCAAAGAAGCCACACCATGCCTTGCTTGTATAAACAGCTCCAGACTGGATGGCAAGATCAGGCTGCCAATACGGAGATGCGCTCCTTGATCAAAATGCCTAGCATTCAGACTTATGTAAAGAGCGAGGATCAATACCCCAACTGTATGGGGAGCAGGGATCAAGGTACATCGTTACAGAGAGTGGGGATCAATACACACGTGTAAAGAGAGTGGACATCATACCTATCTGTATACAGAAAGAGGAGATCTACAGCCACCTGTATGGACAGCAGAGATCAATGCCCAACTGTCTTGAGATCAGGGGTCATTACCTACCCGTATGCATTTAACAGGAGTAAGTAAATGTACAGGGAGTGATTTAAGGGTATGCTATGGCAGGGCAGCCTGGCCACACGCATAGTGTGGTAAATCAGGGATACTTTGTGTCCAGGGTGACTAAGTGTTTAGAAAGTGTCTTCAGCTGTAATTACATGAAATCTGCATTTCGATCCGGAGCATCGGCTGGGATCACTGTGTAACATCTGCACTGCTGAGATGATCACATACAGAGAGATAGCCACACTGTTACTTATTCCCACCGCACTCTTTACCTGCAAAGTCCTAAGGCAGGGGGTGCATGAGGGCCTGGATTAATCTCCCTCTCTAACAGATTTTCCACTTTGGTTACGACTGGAGAAGATGGTTTCTCAGGGAAATGCAGAGAGTGCCAACTTTGTGGCACACAACTCAACAGCATGGGCTGGTGAGGATTAAGAAAAAACAATGGGAGAGTAATGATAGAGGATTCTATCACAGGAGGAACAGTTGGATGTTTCTGCAGCTACAGATGTAACACATGTACTATTCGCTGCCCCCCCCCAATGCCAAGATCAAGGATATCACAGAGTTCCTACATGACCTTCTGAAAGGTTTGGATCCATGCCAGAACTAATGACATAGAAAAAGGGATGAGATTCTGCAAGCAAGTTTAGGTAATAATTTCAAGACTACTCCCAGTGCCACATCCTAGTGAAAATCAGGAAAAGGAGAATAGAGTGGATTGACGAGAGATGGTATAGGAGGGAGGGATTTAAAATGCTGAGCCATTTGGGCCACCACATTAGTCTATTCTCAATCATCAGTAAAGTGGTCATCAATAGTATTATTAAGCAGCACTTGCTTAGCAATAGCTTCCTCATGATGCTCAGTTTGAGTTCTGCTTGGGCCTCTCAGCTCCTGATCTCATTACAGCTTTATTTCAAACACTGACAAAAGAGTGGAGCTCCCAAGGTGAGGTGAAAGTGACTGCCCTTGACAGCATAACTACAGCTGTCAATGGCAGCATGGAGCCAGACGAAACAGAAGTCAATGGGAAAGGAGGGGAATACTGTCTATTAGTTGAAGTCTTACCCAAAACAGGGGAAGATGATCGTTGTGGGTGGTCATCAGTCAGCTCAGCTCCAGCAGATCTCTGCAAGAATTCCTCAAGGAAGAACCCCCAGCTCAACACCTTCACATGTTTCAATAATGATGTAACCTCCATCAAAGGTCAGAAATGAAGATGTTCAGCACCATTCATGGCTGCTCACATCCTGATAAAGTCAATTTCCAAAAGTAGCAAGACAAATTGTATTCAGGTTTGAGTGGTTTCAGTGTTAAGTAACATTTGTGTCACACAACTGCCAGGCAATTTCCATATTCAACAAGCAAGAATCTAACAATCACCTTTTAACATTCAATGGTATTGTTATCACTGAATCCCACACTATCAAAATCCTGAGTTACCATAGACTAGAAACTGAACTTGAATAGTCCTATAAATACTGTGGCGACAAGAACAGGTAGGCGGCCAGGAATCCTGCTGCGAGTAACTCAACTCCTGACTCCCCAAAACCTGTCCACCATCTACAAGGCACAAATCAGGTGTGTCATGGAATACTCCCCACTTGCCTGGAACAGTGCAGCTCCAAAAACACTCAAGAAGCCTTACACCATCCAGGGAAAAGCAGCTCACTTCATCGGAGCCACACACAAATATCCACTCCCTCCACAACCAACAGTATGTAGCACCTACAAAATGCATTGCTGAAATTCACTAAGGCTCCTTAGATAGCATCTTCCAAACCCATGACTACTACCATCTAGAAGGACAAGAGCAGCAGACACATGGGAACACTGCCACTTGCAGGCTCACCCCACATCATCCTGACTTTGGTACATATTTTTGTTCCTTCACTGTTGCGGATCAAAATGCTGGAAGTCCCTCCCTAATGTTATTATGGGACTGCCTACAGCAAATTGGAAGCAATTCACCACCACCTCCATGAATACATGAAAAGGTTAAAAAGGAAAAACCAATGGATATGGATCATTGAGGTTTGACAAAGTTCCTTGTAATAAGTTAGTAGGCAAAGTTAAAGTACGTAAGATTGGGGATATCAAGAATTGACAATTGGTTAACAGGAAACATAACAGGAATAAATTGGTCTTTCTTTGATTGTAAGGCAGTGACTAGTGGAGTACCATAGGAATTGGTGCTCAAACTACAGCTATTCACAATATACATCAACGATTTGGATTAGATAATAAAAGGTAATATTTCCAAGTTTGCTGAGAACAACAAATGAGATGGTATTGAGAGGTGAGGTGCCAGAACGAAGTTCAAAGCAATTTCGACAAATTGAACTAGTGGCCAAATACAGTATAACATGGATGAATTTTTATTTAGAGTACTTACAGTGTGGAAACAGGCCCTTCGGCCCAACATGTCCACACGAACCCGCCGAAGCGCAACCCACCCATACCCCTTCACCTAACACTACGGGCAATTTAGCATGGTCAATTCACCTGACCTGCACATCTTTGGACTGTGGGAGGAAACCGGAGCACCCGGAGGAAACCCACGCAGACACGGGGAGAACGTGCAAACTCCACACAGTCAGTCGCCTGAGGCAGGAATTGAACCCGGGTCTTTGGCGCTGTGAGGCAGCAGTGCTAACCACTGTGCCACCCACAAAGTTATTTGAAGCTATCCATTTCAGTAGGAGGAATAGCATACAGAGTAATATTTAAAAGGTGATATATTAGGAAATGTTCATATACACCAGTCTAAAGCCAGCATGTAAGTGCAACAAACAATGAAGGTAAAATGATACACTGATTTTTACTGCGAAGAGATTTGAGTACAGGAGCAAGGATACCTTCCTGCAGCTGTAAAGGTCTTAGAAGGATCAGATCTGGAATACTGTATGTAATTTTGGTTCCCCTACACAAGATGGAATATACTTCACACCTGGGGTCCAGGTTCTGAGGAACCCACTATACCCAAGCCTCAGAGAGGCCACCATGCTCATGCTGGGACCTGAGGACCCAGGGCAGGAGCAGCAGCAAAGCCCATGGTTTCTGTTCCTGCCCCTTCTTGCCATTGAGGGAGTGCAGAGGTTCATCAAACTCTGATTCCTGGGATGTTAAGAGTATCATATGAGGAGACTAGGTTGACCAAGCCTAATGTTTACTGGAATTTGGAATGTTGAGAGGAGATCTCAATGAAATACATAAAAATCTAACAGAGCTGGGAAAAGTGGGTGTACGGATGAGGTTTCCTTTATCTGAGGGGTCTGGAATGAGGGATCACAGTCTCAGAATATGCTGTTGGCCATGAAGGACTGAAATGAAAAAAAAATAACTTCACTCAGAGGTTGGTTAACCTGTGGGATTCTCTGCTACAAGTCCATTGAGGCAAAATCACTGAATATATTCAAGAAAGGAATAGACAGGTTCCTGGACATAAAAGGCATCAGAGGGTATGTATGGTGTTTAATGTCGAGACAGAGGATGAGCCATGATCATACTGAATGGTGCTCCAAGCTCCATGGGCTGAATGCACTAATCTGCTCATAATTTCATTTCGGTTTGAGGCCAGGTAGCCTACTCCTTCTTGTAATTTGCATGTTCATATGAAAAATTTCCTCTTTATCTCTGTACAAAACTTATTCTTAAATGGTACCACTCACTAGTCAATGGGTCACAAACTACCTGCATCTACCCTGTTGAATCTTGTTAGAATTTAGTACATTCTATAAGATCACCCCTTATTCTTCTAAACTCTAGAGAATATAAGCCCAGTCCCTTCAATCACTCCTCACAAGGCAATCTTGCCACCCTAAAAATCATTCTGGTGAATGTTTGTTGTACTTCCTCCCTGGCAAGTACATTCTTCCTTTGAAAAGGAGACCAACACTGTCAATAATACTCCAGGTATCATCTCACCAAGGTTACTATACCATTGCAGCAAGACATTTTAACTTCTGGACTCCAATCTATCTGTGGTAACAGCCAACATACCACTTGCCTTCCTGACTGCTTCTACATTTATGCACTAGCTTTCAATGATTCGTGTGCAGGGACACACAAGTCCCCTTGGACATCAGGAGTTTCCAAACTCTCGCGGTTTAAAAAAATGTGTAATTCTGTTTTCCTACCAAAGAGGACACATAGAATCCCGACAGTGTGGAAGCAGGCTATTTGGCCCAACAAGTCCAGACCAACCCTCTGAAGAGAATCCCATCCAGACCCACCCTCTTACCGTATTCCTGTAACCTCACATGTGCCAATGCACATAACCTATATATTTTTGGACTGTGGGAGGAAACAGTAACACTGGGAAAAAACTTACGCAGACATGGGGAGAATGTGCAAACTCCCCACAAACAGTCACCAAAGGGTGGTTTGAACCCAGTCCTTGGCACTGTGAGGCAGCAGTGCTAATGACTGTGCCACAGATCAACTCACATTTTTCCATATTGTATTACGTGTCATGTTCTTGCCCATGCAAGTAGCCTGCCTAAGTTTTCCTGAAAGTTCCCTACATCATCAAACAAATAAACTAAGTTTAAATTCCCCAACAGCTGCGGTGGAATTTCATCAGTATCTCCATTACCTAAGCCCCTGGGGTATAAAACCAATAACATAATCACTATAGTGCCACATCTATTCTATAATGTTGTCTCCAAATCCATGTCCCTCTTTCCTGGAACTCTACACTTAACATCCTCTTCAGAAACCTAGGTGGTTAGGTTTCTGACCTATCAGCAGTTACTAAATCAGTTCTCATCAAGCTCACAGTTGGCAAAGATAAACTACAAGTCAGTTCTGCTATAACACTTGCTTCTTCAACGCAAATTGGCTTTAACGTGATTGAAGAATTTAGATCGTTATTTGTAGAACGTGAACTTTCCGTACCTGTATTGGCTACAATGTAATTCCGGCCCCATTAGTTTTAATTGGCATGACTATTGTGTTATTTTCTTTTAACGCGAGATTGCACAAGAATGGAACTATTGCGTTATATCGGAACAAAGTGTATCCCTCCCCAGCCTTCTCGATGAGCCTAAGGGTTTCCATAAGTGAGATTATACTTTCGTCCTTCCTTGCCTCTCCATTGTCCTCCAGCTGGGCAAGGCTCCAATTTTCTGATTCCAACTATATCTATTTAGTCATAGTCAGGGAATCTCTGATAGCAAACAGACCCCACGAAGGATATATTTCCCTCCCCTCCCCTACCAGCTTTCCGGAAAGACCACTCCCTCCGCAACTCCCTCGTCAGGTCCACACCCCCCACCAACCCAACCTCCACTCCCGGCACCTTCCCCTGCAACCGCAAGAAATGCAAGACCTGGGCCCACACCTCCCCCTTCACTTCCCTCCAGGGCCCCAAGGGATCCTTCCATATCCGTCACAAATTCACCTGCACCTCCACATACATCATTTACTGCATCCGCTGCACCCGATGTGGCCTCCTCTACATTGGGGAGACAGGCCGCCTACTTGCGGAACGTTTCAGAGAACACCTCTGGGACTACCGCACCAACCAACCCAACCACCCCCCCTCTCCGGCCTATCACCCTCACCTTAACCTCCTTCCACCTATCGCATTCCCAACGGCCCTCCCCCAAGTCCCTCCTCTCTACCCTTTATCTTAGCCTGCTTGGCACACCTTCCTCATTTCTGAAGAATGGCTTATGCCCGAAATGTCGATTCTCCTGCTCCTTGGATGCTGCCTGACCTGCTGCGCTTTTCCAGCAACACATTTTTAATCTCTGATAGCAACACATTCTTGGCTGGCTTCCTACTTGCGACACTTGTAACTGTGAAGTGCGGTCTGGAGTTTAGGCGCTGAAATGGTCTTGAGTGAAAAAGACCATAATTTGAGTAATTTTGTTTTCCATATATCCTTATACTGGACTTTTATTTATTATTCTTTTAATTTTGTACCAAATACTTAAGTATCTTGTACCTAAGATGGCACCGTCAGCGGCGATATTGCAAAATTTTCACTGTATTCATTTGAGCACATGGCAATAAAGTTAATTCTAATTCTGAATCAAAATCTCTACTGTTTAGATTAGAGTGGTGCTGGAAAAGGACTGCAGGTCAGGCAGCATCCAAGGAGCAGGAAAATCGACGTTTCCTGCTCCTCGGATGCTGCCTGACCTGCTGTGCTTTTCCAGCACCACTCAAATCTAAACTCTGGGTTTCCAACATCTGCAGTCCTCACTTTCAGCTTCAAAATCTCCACTGCCTAACTTACACCAAGTCTTGCTCATCTGGCACCCTATGCTGGCCAATCTACAGTGCTTACAGGTTAATGCCTTCAGTTGTCTCAGACCCAAGCTTTGTATTTCCTCTCTTAAGACACACCGTTTTTCTCTCCTTTAAATAGTTTCTTAAAAACTTACCAGTTTGACTAATCTTTTGGCCATCTGCCCCACGATCTTACTGTGATTCAGTGTCATATTTTGTTCTGACCTAAAGGCATTTTTTAAGTGGTTAAACCATTGATGCAGAGAGGGCAGAATGCAATAGCCACACTCCTTACACCATTTGTTATTGAGAGCTGCAGACTTCCTTGGATAGCTATTAATCAGTTAAGCTGCAAGGTAAGAGGAGGAGTAAACAGGAAGCAATGTGAAATTATGTGAATGAAAGACAATAGACCTGCTGTCTACTGAACCAGCCACTGTTTTTTATTGACAGGCCTGTAAATGGATTTAATTGTTGTGCGTTCATTGTGAATGTTTACAGAAGTGAGCTGGATGACTGGAACGACCCCAGCACGAGTAGGGTCCTCTCCCCTTTGCACCAATAATCCATTCAAAAACATTCCAGCACTTCCGGCACACCAGACAGGCTGCAACCCCAGCTATGTACAAAGCACAGGCTATTGAAGTTAACATTGACAAAGACTCCCAGTATATATGTGTCTGTGACTGCAACAGGGTGCTTCCACCAAAAGTGCCACATGTACAACCTGTGGTGCATCCATATTGCTTTGCTAGGAGTCAAAACGTGGTGGGCTGGGATTTTCAGCCAGTGGATGCAAGTTGATCAATTACCATGGTTCCTGATAACCGAGAAACTTCACATCCCTGGACTAAATGATGGCAACATAAATACCTCAGCAGCAATGGAAGTCCAAACGAGTTCAGGCAAGAAGATTTAATTTGTGTAGTCTTGCACTGCAGTTCTTTCCAGTCAGGCAGCAAAAGGAATTTGGCCGTCACTTGTAGTCCGACAGTGGTGGAAATGCAGCCTCTGAACATCTCCTATGCTGGCACAGGTACTGCTAGTTGTCATCATAGCTGATATCAGTGCCTTTGATTTGCCCCGTTGATAACCCCACTGCAGGTCAGCAACTTCTCCTCACACTCACTCACACTCAGCCTGGTTGGTTGAGAGTGGAAGAATTTGATCTGGGTGTCAAACCCATCCTCCCCCACTCTCATGGCCATCTCCTACACCGTCACCTGCTCAATGATAGTCTCCCCCTCCATCGCCTCAGTGTCAATGACCTCCACGGGCACGACAATCTCCGTCACCTCACCCACTTCCTGCTCAGCAGCTCCATGGACGTCCTTGACATGTTGCCGCAGTTCGCTGGCCCGCATGAACCACATATCACAAATGGTGCAGTGATTGGGTTTCTCGCCTGTGTGCACTGCCAGATGATTCTTAAACTGGTCCCAGCTGGGGAAGACGCTGGAGCAAACCTGAGATTGAAAATAACAAGTCAAGTTAGCGGTGTCACCCCAAAATCAGAATACCCACGCAGGTGGCAAAAGGAATTTAGCCGCCACTTGTAGTCCAACAATGGTGGAAATGCAGCCTCTGAATGGCTCCCACGCTGGCACAGGTACTGCTAGTTGTCATCATAGCTGATATCAGTGCCTTTGATTTGCCCCGTTGATAACGACACTCATCTAAGTGGCCTCATCACTGCCCAAAAAATAAAAATCAGCAGCAAACCTGCTTCAGAAATGCATTGGAGCATCACGGTTTAATCTGATGCAGAATACTGCTCTGTTTTATCAACCTGCAGCAATTACAAAATGTCCAATGTTGCAACTCATGATAATGGCACATCTGTAGAGTGTAGTGAAATGCGCAGTCAGAAATTTCTTAATATTCATCACCCATCATGGCATGTAATAATACGTATCACTTAACAAGTTTCATCATTGTTTTCAATTATGTTCATAGCCTCACTTTTCCAACCCTGTATCTTTTTCTAACCCTACAAGATCACCGTATTTCACTGGTTCTGCTTCCTGGTCGTTCTGATTTTTGTGGCATCTCTGATTTGAATTCCAAAAGCATTGACAGCCAAGCCTTCATTTGACTGGGCGCTAGGGTCCAGAATTCCAGGCCCTCAACCTCTCCACCTATCATAGCTTTCTGTAAGAGTTTCTGAAAAATGCTTAGCCAAGTTTTTAAGTCTTCTATCCTCATTTCACCATATACTGTAAATTTTCTTTTGTATATGCCCACGAAGCATTTTGGAATGCTTTGTTACCAGTCAGCGGCTAGAGGGAGGCAAGCTGATGTTGCTCTCTGTGGGCCTTTAGGAAATAGGTAGCTTTTGTTGCTCAGTACTCTGTACCACTCAATGCTCTGTACCTGACACTCGTACATCTTCTTCCTTCCTTTCTTTGCACCCGTACCCGTTCGGCAGGCCACTAAGTGACATTTCAGTGTGCTATTCCTGGCAAATCGCTCGTGACAGTTTGGACACTCAAAGGGCTTCTCACCTGAGGAAGTAAAAGAGTAGGTTTTGCCATTCAATGCTCCAAGACTTTGTCCACATCTGCGAAATGAACAATCCAAATACCATGTTCTCCCCCTGCCCCCAGAATAAAAACAATTACACATTTTTAAAGTTCTAACAGAAACCAGAATAATAGTTACCTTGCTGTCCTCCAGATAAAGTAATAAATGAAAGGTTGCATGTGACCATAAGATATTGGAGCAGAATTCAGCCATTCGGCCCATTTAATCTGCTCTACCATTCAATCCTGGCAAATATGTTTCTTAACCCCATTCTCCTGCCTTCTCCCCGTAACCTTCGAATTCCTTACTAATCAAAATGTGGAAAGGTTGTTTCTTCCTGCGAGAAATGTTAAGAATAGAGTTCATAGTTACAAAATAAAGAGTTGCCCATTTATGACAGAGATGAGAAGGAACTGACTGAGCAAATTAGGAGAAATTCTTTCAACAAGCAACAGAATTAGCAGAGAGGATACAGACTTAAGGTGACTATCACCTTTATTAATTGTTAGGAACTGAATGCACTTGCTCAAGATACAGTGGAAGCAGATTTGATAATAAGTTTCAAAAATGAACTGGATAAATCCTCAAAGGAGAAGAATT
This sequence comes from Chiloscyllium plagiosum, assembly GCF_004010195.1. Taxonomy (NCBI): domain Eukaryota; kingdom Metazoa; phylum Chordata; class Chondrichthyes; order Orectolobiformes; family Hemiscylliidae; genus Chiloscyllium; species Chiloscyllium plagiosum. Next base: position 13,652,931 of record NC_057711.1, on the reverse strand, counting down.
TTCAGGTGAGGGGACAGGGCCAAATAATTCAAACAGCCAACACAGACACAATGGGCCAAATGGCTATCTTCTGTCTTGTATCATTCAATGATTTGAGAATAAAAGTAAGATATTTGTGGGCAAAGGCACAGTACTGTTGACACTTCTTACCCGTATGCTTTCGAAGGTGTTCTTTAAAATGTCCAAAGTGGTCAAACTGTTTCTCACAGTACTGACACACATGCACTTTGCGGACACACCGTGGCTTCTTGTTCCCACCTTCCTCTTCTCGGTGGGAGGACAGGTGCTGCTTCCAGGCACTCTCCCGTGTGTATTGTTTGCTGCAAAGGTGACATACATAGTTCTCTCCCGAGTGCACCTTTAGGTGCTCCTTGAAGTGGTAAAAGAGTCTGAAGGAGCGGCTGCATTTCTCACAACAGAACAGTTTGTCACCCTGCGCCAGCACTTCCACAATGTGGATCCCATCCTCTGTTACAATGGACGTTTCTGACTCCTCCTGGGACTGGCCTGCAGACTCTCGTTCCCCTTCCTTTTCCAGCTCCTTGTCCAGCTCATCCTGTTGGTATTTGCTGGTGATATCGGCAAGCAAAGCAAGTGCCGATTCGGCCGGTTGTTCTGATCCCGCCGCATCACCAGATGGCTGCATCGAGTCATCTGCCGTCGGCAGGTTCTCCACTGCTTCCATTACAGTAGTCCCAGACTCCTCTCCCATCTCTTCCGCGTTGATCTCCACAATCTCCGCAGCAAAGACATTCTCCTGGTCAATTTCTACAGTGTCTGTTTCTTGGATGGATGGCAGGGTTTCCGTAATGACGTTCGAGGTTTCTGCTATTGTCCGCTTCTTGGCTTTCCTCTTGCCAGATGTCTTTGCTTTTGCCGGTGAGTCTGCATTGTCTCTGAAGAGCAAAGTAGGACAATGAGTGGGATAAGGAAGAGTAACACAGATAAGGACACAGAGCGAGGCAGTGTGAGAGACAGGGAACAGTAACACAGATAAGAACACATAACGAGGGAGTGAATGGCATCGGGAAGAGTATCACAGACAAGGACACAAGCAAGGGAATAAGTGAGATAAGGAAGAGTACAATAGAGTCAAAAATCACACAACACCAGGTTATAGTCCAACAGGCTTAATTGGAAGCACAATAGAGTCCTGCAGCTCAGAAAGAGTTATGTTCTTGGAAAATCTCACAATGGGCAAATTCCAAATGGCAAACATATTTTATGACAGTCAATTAGACTGTCAATTAGACTGTTCCAATGGTCAAAAAATATTTTACATATATATTATATGTGTAATAAAAAAATATTTAATTTTAAATACATCCCACTGGAAACAACTAGGCAAAAGTGAGAACTGCAGATGCTGGAGATCAGAGTCAAGAGTGTGGTGCTGGAAAAGCACAGTAGGTCAGGTAGCATCCGAGGAGCAGGAGAATCGATGTTTCGGGCAAAAACCCTTCATCAGGAATTCAACTTATCAATACAGAGACCCTGGTAATGATCATGGGACCTGGGTTCGAATGCTGCCATGGCAATAGTGGAATTTCAATTCAGTAAGTATCTGGAATTAGGAGTCAGATGATAGCCATGAAGTCATTGTTGACTGACACTTAACTGCCTTCTGGACAATTAGAGATGGGTAATAAGTGATGGTCTGGCTAATAATGCACTCATCCCATGAATGAATTTTTTAAAATACATGTACTTACGAGTGAGATTTTAATGTAATACAACACAAGCATGTAGCACAGCATAGCAATCAGATCAGGTCCTGAAAAGGAAATAAGGATCTCTCCAATTATGTTTTTGATTAAAATAGGACCAGTTTAGGAATAAAGAAGAATATGTTGTCTATGCACCAGATCACAGCTCTCCAAAGCAATTCATTGGAGACGTTTAAGTGAGGTGAATGTTTGCAATAACCCTAAAACAATGGAATGAATGACCCATTCAACCAACAAGGCAAAAGTGAGTATTGCAGATGCTGGAAATCAAAGTCTAGATTAGAGTAGTGCTGGAAAAGCATCCGAGGACCAGGAAAATCGACATTTCAGACAAAAGCCCCCAGCACCACTCTAATCTAGACTCTCCCATTCAATCAACAAGCCTATTCATAAAATCACCAAATACTTCTTTTTTACTTTTCTGTATTTTTGATTGTGGACTGAAATGGGAAAAGAACTGTTTTAAATTCAAAGGTTGTTAAGGATTACAGGAGCTTTTCAACTATTGTCATTGTAAGCATTGCATTGCTTACACAGCTGCTGGTACAGCAGTAGTGGGAGAAAGTGCAGACAAGCTGTGTACAACTGGAGATTCGTCCAGCGATAAGACGTTGATTGGTCTGTGGACAAGTCAGCAGTTATTGATGACAAAGACTTCCTCCTTGCCAATAACTATGTGACTGGTTCATAGATAACTGAATATAATGGAGCTGAGATAAAGATAGGGAGAAGCAGTTAGATCTCCACTATCTCAGGAGCATTGTCTGTTCTTTGTACCAAAACCCACTTTAAGAAAGCCAGCTTCTTTTTCTTTTAGCAGATATAGTAAACTGTGCCTTTAAGTAAAGGGTCTCGGGCTCATTAGAAACGTGAAGCAGGTACCCTGTGCCTCCCACAAATCAGTAGAAACATCGCAAAAAGGATGAGTGAGAAGCAGCACTCCAATCAGCACAAGAATAATCTCAGATGCGAATAGAAACTGCTTCCCTTCCTTCTCTATCAACCATTTTGCTGTATCTGCCTGTGTTTGTAAGGAGAAGTTTAGGAGGGAATTAGAACTTTAACTGGATGTGGTTATATGTTGACTGTTTGTATTTGTTTATCTGCAGCTGCAGTCTATTTACTTGTAATAAATAGTAATTCCTGTAAAGTTCAGAAACCTGGTTTGTGCTTTCAGTCAACCTGGATCTAAAAAACAAGTACATCAGAGAATTTTGCATGTTAAAAAATTTAAGTTCTTTTTGATGGCATACCACCCCAGTGAGACATAAGAAAACAAACAACACTCAAATAACGGGGCCTTCACCCCACTGCTGTTAGTGGGCTCTAGCAATATGGAAATTGGTTATCACATGTGTTTGCATTAGAAAACACTGCACTTTAAAGTAAGTCAATGCTTAGGAGGCACTGCGAAGTGCTTGAGAAATGTGTTAGACAAAAACAAGTCTCTGTCAGCAGAAAGGACACGATAGAGCACAGAAGTTAAGTAACCTATCATTCTTCAAAGAATTTTGCCAATGCCTCAAATTTCAATCAGTTGCTATAGCTTTCAAACAGCAACTATTTAAAAATGTTACGATCTAAATATTGAGGAACACACAAAATTACAGAAGTGATTTGTTACCGGTTGTTGAGTGCTTTCATAGCCTCTTCCATCTGCAAGTATTCTGCTGCTTTCCATACATCACTTGCCTCTTCCTCCTGCAGTAACATCAGCTTGGCAGTATAAGTAAACTCAATCAGATGTCGGAATGCAAGGTTACTCACTCCTGAGGGAAGAGAACATTCAGTTGTCAAAAAGACAGTCCAGCAACAGCGACACTGATTCGCAACAAGTCTCAATGCAACCTGTTCAACCTCAATCGCCAAGCCTCAAATCTGTGTCCCCTAGCAAACAACCTGCATTCATAAACTCAGTGGAATTATAGACAAGTAAAGCTATGTATGATTGAATTTACTTTCTAATAAATAGTTGTGGTTTAGACCATAAGATGGAACAGCAGAAGGCGGCCATTTGGATTATCAAGTGCACTTCACCATTCAATGAGATCACGGCTGATCACATAATCCTCAAATCCACTTTCCTGCCTTTTCCCCAAAATCATTGATTCCCTTAATGAATTTTTTAAAAATCTGTCCTGGATATACTTAATGACCCAGGTTCCACTGTCTTCTGCTTTAAAGAACTCCACAAATTCACCATCCTCTGAGAAAAAGTATTCCTCCTCATCTCTGTTCGAAAAGGGTGACCCTTTCTCTATCATTATGCCTTCTGGTCCTACTTTCCCTCTGCATCTACTCTAACAAGCCCTCGAAGAATATTATAAATTTCAATCATGTACCAAGTGCAATGCAACAACTCTCATTGTTCTAAACTCCAATGAGTACAAATTGAGCTATGTGCAATAATTACCCATACGAGGTATTAATATTACATGCTGCTTCAGTGTGAGTAATGAAAGATATCTGTATCCATGCTTGTGGGGATCTTGTCTCTGGCTGCATGCTATCAAAGATAAGATTGAACAATTGGCCCCAGGCTAACATAAACATAGTGCTTCAGGAAAGCCACCTTTGATGACTTACTGCAAATGTGAAGACAATTTCGAATGGAATAGATTTATCTGAGAGACAGTTTTATATCTCGTTTTAGTCTTTAAACTTAAGATGGATTTTAAAAAATGATTACCTTCATTTTAAATATGTAATAGGCGTACTATGCAAAGTAAAATAGCCATAAATCAATACTTGATAATCAGTGTGGACAGAGCTTCAGGACAGATAGGTAAGCCAATTTGCCTACCAATATGCTGTGTCAAAGAAAATGAAAATTCAGTAACATAACAAATGCATTAAAAATGTTTTTATTTCTCAATGTGTTTACAATTTACAAAGACTGGACAAGACAGAATTGGAAAAAGATACTGAAAAATATTGGGAGTTAGCTTTGGAAAAACCCAGTAGTCTATTCTGCTTAGTGTGCTTTGAATGAGTGTGAGACATGCCATATCATCAATCCAGCCAAACGTGTCTTCCATGTTTTCAAGCTGCACTGCAAAACCATGAAACATCTCAACAGCCCTTGCAGCTTCAGCTCGGGAAACAGGTGTGTGAGCAAAATGGCATTCAATGGTATCTTCAAGGTCATCAGGGAGATAAGCTTCCTTTTCTTCCATCAATACATTTTGTCCACTTTCCTGATCTATGCAGCAAAAATGTTGGTCATCCAGGCAGACTTATTTGCTTCATACTGCATGAGTAGCTTATCCAGACATGCAAAGCAATGTGGCTCCATGGACTTTCCCAACATAAGAAGCAGTAGATTTTCAGCATAATCCATGTTGCTTTTTATTCATTCACAGGACCTGTTACTGACTGGGCCTAATGGCAGTCAGAAAGTTGCCTCTTGATCTGCTGCAGTCCAGGTGATGCAGGTACATCAACTATGCTCGAGGTTGTGGGGTGGGTGGGGAAGAGTTCCAGGATTTAGACCCAGCGACAGTTAAGAAACAGTAATACTGATCCAAGTCAGAATAGTATGATTCATGGAGAAAAGCTACAGGTGGTGGTGCTCTCAGATATCCGCAGCCCTTGAATTTTTGGTTGTACAGGTCAAGGATTTGGAATGGTCTACTAAATGAGTTGTTGCATTGCACTTGGTACATGATACACACTGTTACCACATTGCAAAGGTGGGAGGAAATGTTGATAGGGTACCAATAGGGCAATGACGTACTCTTTGCTTCACTTTCCAACATTAATCATAGAGTTTTACAGAACAGAGAGAGTCAATTTGATGTGTGTCAGTACCTGTTCCTGGAAGAGCTACCCAGCTAATCACATTCTCCAGCCCTATCACTGTAGCCCTCTAAATTCATCATTTCAGATACATATCAAGCTCTCTTTTGAACATTCCTATGGAATTCACCTCTACCACTCTCCCAAACAGCACATTCCAAATTCTGAGAACTCGCTGAGTAAAGAAGCTTCTCATCTTTCTTGTAACTCTCTTGCTGACAATCTGAGAAAGCATGTAGCCTTAGATGTGACATATTTGCTGCAGAGAATGCAGGAAAGTGCTTGGTTCAGAAGAATTGGGGACAGCTGTTCTTAGTGTCGAGAATGTGGTGCTGGAAAAGCATGACAGATCAGGCAGCATCTGAGGAGCAGGAAAATCGATGTTTCGGGCAAAAGCCCTTCATCTGTTCTTAGTGTCAATGGATCGGTGTAAATAAGGTAATAACATTTGTTCACTTGTGGAATATGGAGCAGTACGCCTTCTCACGCCAGAGGCACACATATTTCACCATCCGGCTCATAACTAAATTTCTGTTTATATCGCAGACTCTTAACAAAACTCAAACTCAATAGGAAAAGAACTTGTAACTTAACAAGCTGAGTGGAATATGCACGTCATAGAACAATCTTGATACATTTTCATGTATCCCACGCTGAGCAGATTTGAATTTATGAAGCTCAGTTCCCTCATCTTGACTGTTGTGGAATGTGACTGTCTCATTACCCTTATAGGCTAGGAAAAAAACTGACATAGCAAGGAAGTTGGAAGATATGTGTGTGTGTGTGTATATATAGAGAGAGATGATAGAAAATTAACCCTTTATAGTCTGATTTGAGTGAACACTGGCTTGTGTCATGGGTTGAATGTTTGTGTTGTCCCTGGGAGCTCGAGATCTGGGAATGTTATAAATTCAATTTGCTTTCTGGGAATCTAAGATGATTTTAAAAGAAAAAGCCATTTTGTAGGTCAATGATACTGAACATGTTAGCTGAGCAAGGTTACCTCATGACCTTTTCACTAGTCTCTCGTTATGATGTAATAGCCAAAGCAATTGACTATCTGGCTTGATCCAGGGTTCCCACTTTGAATGTGCATGTAGCTTAATTAGTCAAGCATACTCAGACCTGTCAGTGAGTTTCTCTTCCTCTGCGAACTTTTGCAATTTTATTGGTGCTTATCTGATGAAGGACATGTGGTGTTTTTGTAATTTTAATACCACTTTCTGTGTAAATAGCTTGTTTGCAGCAATAAAGAGCTCTCAAGGGTAAAGGTTGATTCCACTACTCTGCTAATGGTTTTGAAACCTTAGCTCAAGCCTGCCTCATAGGTATCTGTGTTATAATGTAATATTGATACCATTGGTAAATAAATGTAATAATTTAAAGGAAACTGTCTGTCAGAGTTTTATATTCCAGACTACCACAGAGTACAATCTCCGGGATGAACCAAGAGAGGCTTACAGGTCAAGTCCATCATGGATTCCCTGAGCCATCTCGAATAGGTACTTTAACAAATCTTGAAACTATGGTCCCGAGTTACTGACATACCAACTAATGGAAGCAGAATATCTTTCAGAATATCACAATTTTTAAAACCTTGACAAGGTCACGTCTTAATCTTCTCTGCTCCAATTTCTCTGATCTTTCCTTGCATCTAAAATCCTTCATTCCTGGTATATTTTTTGTAAATGTCCTTTGCATTCTCTCCAGGGCTTTAACATTCTTCCTTAAATAAGGTGCGCAGGATAGGACACAATATTCCAAATGTGGTCTGACCAATGATTTGCTGAGGTGTAGCATCACTTCCTTGCTTTTATACTCTATGCCTCTATTTGTAAACCCAAGGATTCTTAACAACTGTTTCAACTTGGCTGGTCACCTTCACAGAATTATGCATGTGAATCTGCTCTTGTATTCCACTTAACGTTTTACCATTGTGCCTGTATCATCTCTCCATATTTCTTCGACCAAAACAAATTACCTCACAT
>NC_057711.1:13642729-13644918 GCF_004010195.1 Chiloscyllium plagiosum | reverse complement strand
TAGTCACAGTGTGACAGGTCGGGAGGCAGTTTGCAATTCTAACACTACACTTGCAGATGTGCAGTGCTGGCAAATAATCAGAGGCTTTTTATGGCACCGAGATAGTGTCCCTATCTCTGAGCCAGGAGGCCTGGTTTGAAATCCTACCAGCTCCAGAGGTGTGTCATAACATTCCTGAGAAGGTTAGTTTGAAAATATCTTAATAAACAAGCTGGCAGGCAGGACTAACGATTCTCAATCAAAATGTACACACTTTCCTGCCTCTGAACAAAAGGAGCCATGCTGAGAGATGTGGGAAGATCAAAGCAGAGAACCTGTTTGGACAAGTAGTGGTAACCACCTTTAAGACAATCAGCAAAAACAATCAGAAGGGGAATGATGATATTTTTGTGCAATAATCTGCTTTGGTCTGCAACATACTGCCCAAAAGGGCATTGGAAGTAGATTCGATCATAACTTTCAGAGAGGGATTGGATGTGTATTGGAAAATGAGGGAAACAGGGATGGATGAATAACATTAAGATCTTGTGATTTGAAGGCAGTTTCCAGGAAAGTGCTTGGGACTTTCCCAGTGACTGTTGCACAACATTCACCCATTTATTTTTATAACATTTTGGTTTTAAACTTCTCTTTTCATGTATTTAATGTGTAGTCCAAGTCCCAGACCAGCTCCAAGATGGGCAGAGAGCCATGATACTGCAGAGTATAGAGGTCAAAATGGATAGACATTTGTGATTGCTCTTTTGTTTAGTACGCCTTGCCAAAAATTATTACAGCAATGTTTGCACGAACATGCATGGTCCAATCTCTGGAATTTGCCTCTGCAGCGAAATCATTTCTGGATCATTTTAAACATGTTCAAAAATGACGAGGCAATGGTGCCCATTTTGAATTGTCATTTACTCACCAGGCCATAATACTTTTTATTCACTTGTGGGACATGTGCATCACTAACTCAGCCAGCATTTATTGCCCATCCCTTGTTGCCCTTGAGAAGGTAGTGATGAGCTGCCTCCTCAAACCGCTGCAGTCCATGTGATGTAGGTTGACCCACAATGCCATTAGGGAGGGAATTCCAGGATTTTGTCCATGTCACATTGAAGGGACCGTGATAAATTTCCAAGTTAAAAGCATGAGCAGCTTGGAGGGGAAATTTCAGGAGGTGCTGTTCCCATATATCTGCTGCCCTTGTCCTTCTAGATGGAAGTGGTCATGGGTTTGGACAGTGCTATCAAAGGACTTTTGATGGATTTCTGTGGTGCACTGAGTAAAGAGTACATACTGCTGAACATTAGTGGCGATGAATGTTTGTGAATGTGGTGCTTCGTCCTGGATGGTGTCGAGCTTCTTCTATGTTATTGGTGCACTCCTAACTTGTGCCTTGTGGATGTTGGACAGGCTTTAGGAACTCAGGAGGTGAATTACACACTTCAGACCGCAGTTGAGAGCTAACCACATTGCTGTGGGTCTACAGTCACATGTAGGACACACCAGGACAGTAAAAGGACAGTGAATTCCCGCCCTGCAAGGATATTAGTGAACCGGGTGGGTTTTTGCGATGATCGACAATGGTTACATGGTGGGAGAAAGTCAGGACTGCAGATGCTGGAGATCAGAGTCAAAGAGTGTGGTGCACAGCTGGTCAGGCAGCATCTGAGGAGCAGGAAAATTGATATTTTGGGCATAAGCTCTTCATCAGGAATGAGGCCTCATGCCTGAAATTTCGATTCTCCTGCTCCTTGGATGCTGCCTGACTGGCTGTGCTTTTCCAGCACCACACGCTTTGACAATGGTTATATGGTCACCATTAGGATAGCTTTTTAATGATAAATTTTTATTGAATTCAAATCTCCCAGTCAGTTTTGGGTGGGATTCAACCTCATGACTGCAGGATATAAACATGTTAAATTTCCAGATGTACTTCTTCATATAAAAAGTCATGAAGATTTGGAACCCTCTACTCCCAATAATGGTCATGAATGCTGGAGGACACAGTGAGGTGGTGGGGAGTAGTAGGTTGGAGACTGTTAAACTTTCCTAAGGAAGTTACATAGAACATAGAAGAATACAGCGCAGTACAGGCCCTTCGGCCCTCGATGTTGCGCCGATCCAAGCCCACCTAACCTACACTAGCCCACTATCCTCCATATGCCTATCCAATGCCCGCATAAATGCCCATAATGAGGGAG
>NC_057711.1:13624762-13641341 GCF_004010195.1 Chiloscyllium plagiosum | reverse complement strand
CCTCAATTGAACCTTCACGCCTCATCTTTACATAGGCCGCTCTCTTCCATTTAACAAGGGATTCCAATTCCTTATTAAACCACGGCTCCCTCACGCGACCCTTTCCTCCCTGCCTGACGGGTACTTACTTATCAAGGACACTCAATAGTTGCTCCTTGAACAAGCTCCACATATCAATTACGCCCTTGCCTTGAAGCTTACTTTTCCAAGCCACACATCCTAAGTCATGCCTCACCGCATCATAATTTCCCTGCCCCCAGCTATAACTCTTGCCCTGTAGTGCACACTTATCCCTCTCCATCACTAGAGTAAAAGTCACCGAATTGTGGTCACTGTCCCCAAAGTGCTCACCTAAGTTGATAGATGAAAATTCTTGGAGAAAACAGATGATGTGATTTGAGCAATGTCGGGTAAATGGATCTGGGATACAGGTTGGCCTGAAACTGGGGGGAGTAGGTTCAAGACCTCAATGACTGTTTGTCCTGCTCATTATAATTGGGCAAAGTAAGCTTAACATTTATGCGGAGTGTATGACACAGTAGGAGACCACTCTGTTCAACCAGACCATGCAAGTATTCATATCCATCCAGAACTCCCTTCCTCATGGAAACCTTTCAAAGATATTCTTTATTCTCTCCTTCCTCAGCTGCTTGTCTCACCCCAGCCCTCTCGCCCATTTTAAATTCATCCATAATGAAGCAAATTGCCAACTCCCCCAACAGCACCATCTAATGGCACCATAGAGTCAGAGAGATGTACAGCACGGAAACAGACCCTTCAGTCCAACTCCTCCATGCCGACCAGCAACCCCAACCCAATCTAGTCCCACCTGCCAGCACCCGGCCCATATCCCTCCAAACTCTTCCTATTCATATACCCACCCAGGTGCCTTTTAAATGTTGCAATTGTACCAGCCTCCACCACTTCCTCTGGCAGCTCATTCCATACACACACCACCCTCTGAGTGAAAACGTTGCCCCTTATGTCTCTTTTGTATCTTTCCCCTCTCACTGTAAACCCAGGCCCTCTAGTTTTGGTCTCCCCCACCCCAGGGAAAAGATTTTGTCTGTTTATCCTATCCATACCCCTCATGATTTTATAAACCTTTATAAGGTCACCTCTCAGCCTCCAATGCTCCAGGGAAAACAACACCAGCCTATTCAACTTCTCCCTATAGCTCAAATCCCCCAACCCTGGCAACATCCTTGCAGATCAATGCCCACATTCTTCTTTGATTTTCCTGGCACCAACCAGAAGGATAAGGGCAACATGGAAACATCACCACCGTGGGAACCCTGCATCCTGACAATTTAAAAAAATTCTTTTTCTGCAGTCAGACTGTGGGACTGGTGTCACACGTAGGCTAGACAAGCTAAGAATGACAGATTTCCTTCCCTGAAAGGGACATCGTTGAGCCAGATGTGTTTTCACAACAACGCGCCATGAAACTATCACAGAGACGAGTCCTCAATGCCAGATGTGTTTGTCGAATTGAAGTTACACCGGCTGCTGTGGGGGATTTGATCCCAAAGTCTCAGAATTACTACAACAAAAACAGAAATTGCTGGAGAAACTCAGTATGTCTGGCAGCATCTGTGCAGAGAAAGCAGAATCAATGTTTCAAATCCAGTGACTCTTCATCAGAACCTAGTAGTAGCTGGAAAAATGTGGTATAGATGCTGTAGACAGGGGGTATGGAGAGGGATTGGTATGTGAATGAGAGGATATGTGGAGATGGAGCCCAGAGAGAGAAAGACAATTAGGCAAAGCAATGGACAATTATATGCCAGGTAAGGAGAAATGGGAACTATAAGCAGGTGTAAATGGGTTGGCTGTGCTTGACAGGGCCTGGATGTGGGGATGGAGAAAGGATATGGAAGGTGTTCAAATTCTAAAATTATTGAACTCTATATTGAGTCCTGAAGACAGAAAATGAGATGTTGTTCTCCTAGAATTACCAATCCAGCGACATTACCACCATGCCACTTCCTCCCACACTTGGAAATGTATCTTCGTTCCTTCAGTGTCACAAGGTCAAAATCTTTGAATTCCCTCCTTAAGGGAATTGTGGGTCTACCTACAGCATGTGGACTGCAGTGGTTCAAGAAGGCAGCTCACCCCGATCTTCTCAAGGGCAACAAGGGACAGGCAATAAATGTTCGCCCAGCCAGCGATGCCCCAGTCCTTTGAACAATAAAAGAAAAACTAGTCACTGCAATAACAACTTCCACATTCTCACCATTTCTTGGTCAAATTCAACTTTAGTTTGGGTTATTTGAACCTGTCAATTTCTACGATGGTAAAAATTTCACCAATGACCAAATTCATATTGGTAAGCGATTGCAGGGACACTACAGGAACTCAGAGCTGTATTAACATGACCACTTCATGTTAGCCTGAACAACATTCAACATGATGTTAGTTTATCAGGGCAGAAAACAAAGCCAGGACAAACCATTGCCAAACAGAAATCAAGCCTCTTGGAGACAGAACTAAAGCACATTTTCCAGAAGCTTCCACCAGCAATGTTTTTAAAACACAAATCCAGGAAAATGTGAGGTCATCTTTCTTGGCAAAGACTGACAAATGAGTAAGCTGGAATTTCCCCTTTTATCCACCTTCTTTCTTTCAGGAACGGATCTCCACATCTGGTCGGAGGCTTCACCACATGATTTCCTTCCTCTCACCCACCCTGCCAGACAGACAGCTCCCCCCGCTCCTCCACAGCTGATATGTTTAAAGTCGTGTTATTATGTGCTGCCTGAAAGGAAGGCAGAAGGCAATTCAATAATGAATTTCTGATGGGAGGTGCAGAGATCAGGGGAAGTAGCAGGCTCAGGGAAGGTGATGGTGCAGTAGTGACATCACTAGGCTAGTAGCCCAAAGGTTAAGAGTAGTGGTCTGGGACCTAGGTTCAAATCTCACCAAGGCAGCTGGTGGAATTTCAACTTAAGTCAAAAATCTGGAATTGAAAATTACTCATGAAGATGGTGACCATGAAATTGATGTAAAAATCTTTCTGGTTCTCTAATGCTCTTTAGGGAAAGAAATCTGCCATCCTGACTTAGTCTGGCCTATATGTGACTCCAGGCCCGCTGCAATGTTTTGACTTTTAATGTCTTCTGCACAATTAGGGATGGGCAATAAGTGTTGTTCTTACCAGTAAATGTCACATTTCACAAAGGAAAAGGCAAAATATTCGAGTGGGAAAGAGCAAGTGCCAGTGGGACTGTAACAAAAGGCGAGCACTAACGAAATGTGTGCTCTTCAGGAACGTCTGCGTGCTGAGGCATTCATATGAAAAACTGAAGGTGCAAAGAAATAAACATTTCTCTCAATGCCACATGCTATTCTTCCTCATTCTAATTTGAAGCAGTTCCCCAGAACCCAGTAAGCACAGGCGGAATCAGGGAATCAGGTTAAGGGACCGATAGCAGAATTCTGGATGACCTCACGTTTAATATGAGAAACAAGCCAGGATTGAAGCTGCAACATAGAAGAACAGCATAAGCAACAACTGATAGATAGAGCTAAGCAATTCCACAACCAACAGATCAGATCTAAGCTCTGCAGTCCTGCCACATCCAGTCATAAATGATCGTGGGCAATTAAGCAACTCACTGGAGGAAGAGGCTCCACAAATATCCCCATCCTCAATGATGGAAGAGCCCAGCAATCTTCAGCTAGAAGTGCTAAATGGATGATCCTTCTCCAGTGGTCCCCAGTATTACAGATACCAGTCTTCAGCCAATTCAATTCACTGCATGTGATATCAAGAAAAAGCTGGAGGCTCTGGACACTGCAAAAGCTACCGGCCCAGACAGCATTCCGACATTAGTACTGACGATTTATGCTCCAGAACTTGCCACTCCCCTTGCCAAGCTGTTCCAATACAGTTACAACACTGGCATCTACCCGACAATATGGTTATACACTCCAGCATTCCACAGGACATCTCTCAAGCTGCATGTGTGACTCTTGATAAAAAAAATTATCTCAGTGCTTTTAGATAGGTCCTTCTGCAACCTCACCACAACCTCCGAGTGCCTGAGAACCCATAGCACACTACACTGTAGTACATCAAAGTTCAGGACTCTAGGTCAGTGCAGAAGTACACAGTAAGATCCCACATGCAACTGTGTAATAAATTACCAAGTCACCTGCCTCTGATGCTGACAAATGTAGTATTGATCAGGACACTCGGGACAATGTGCCCTGAGATATGTTCTATCTGCTTGGACAGGCGGTTGTTATCCAAAAGGTGACACTTCCAGCAGTACATGAGCACAAATGGAGTTTTGGCCCAGGAACATGATGAAGTTTTTGGAGTGCAGCTCAAACACACATCCTCTGACTCAGAGACTAGAACCACAGTTCAGATGGTCATTGTGCTGCAGCAGGTAGTGAGAGAGGGAGATGAACAAGGTGCCAGTCTTGGCAAGTATCTGCTGACAGATTCACCAGTGAAGGCAAGGTATAACACAACTGCCTGCATCTTAGTCTTAATGAACTCCGACAACATGGGCATCCAACATGTTCGAGAAGCCTCCCTGAACTCCGACAACATGGGCATCCAACATGTTCGAGAAGCCTCCCCAGGCAGGGAGGAAGTGAGAGGTAAGGGAACCATGGTTTACTACAGAAATTGCATCTCTTGTTATGCGGAAGAAGAAGGTATGTGACAATGTGACGTAATGGTTCAGATGAGGTGATAGAGAGTTACAGATTAGCTAGGAAGGATTTAAAGAGAGAGTTAAGAAGAGCAAAGAGAGGACATGAGCAGTTTTTAGCAAATGGAATAAAGGAGAACTCTAAAGCTGTCTATAGGTATATGAGGAATAAAAGGATGACTAGGGCAGGAATACGGCAGTCAAAGACAGAAATGGGAAGTTGAGTGTGGACCCTGTGGAGATTGGAAAGGTACTAAATGAATATTTCTCATCGGTTTTCACTCAGGAACAGGAGAGTATTGTAGAGGAGAAGAATGAGATATGAGATGTTAGACTAGAAAGGATTGAGGTTAGTAGGAAGAGGTATTGTCAATTCTAGAAGGAGTGAAAGTAGACAAGTCCCCTGGGCCGATGGGATTTATCCGAGGATTCTCTGGGAAACTAGGGAGGAGGTGTTGGAGCCTTTGGTTTTGATCTTTGAGTCGTCATTTTCCACAGGTTCAGTACCACAGGACTGGAGGATTGCAAATGTTGTGCCCTTGATCAAGAAAGGCAGGAGAGATGACCCAGGTAATTATAGACCAGTGAGACCTTACGTCTGTTATAGGAAAAGTTTTGGAAAGGATAATAAGAGATAGGATTTATAATCGTCCAGCAAGCAAGCAACAATTTGATTGCAGATAGTCAACATAGTTTCGTCAAGGGCAGATCATGTCTCACAGCCTCATTGAGTTTTTTGAGAAGGTGACCAAGCATGTGAATGAGGGTAGGGCAGTTGATGTGGTATACGTGGACTTCAGTAAAGCCTTTGATAAGGTTCCACATGGTAGGCTGTTGAGAAAATGCAGAGGCATGGGATTGAGGGTGATTTAGCAGTTTGGATTAGAAACTGGCTTTCTGAAAGAAGGCAGTGAGTGGTGATTGATGGAAAATATTCAGCCCGGAGTCCAGTTACTGGTGGTGTGCCACAAGGATCTGTTTTGGGACCACTGCTGTTTGTCATTTTTATGAATGACTTAGATACAGACATAGGTGGATGAGTTAGTAAGTTTGCAGATGACACTGAAGTCGGTGGAGTAGTGGACAGTGTGGAAGAATGTTACAGGTTGCAGGGGGACTTGGATAAACTACAGAATTGGGCTGACAGGTGACAAATGGAGTTTAATGCAGCTAAATGTTAGGTGATTTACTTTGGAAAAATAACAGGAAGGCAGAATACTGCATCAATGGGAAAGATTCTTGGTAGTGTGGATGTGCAGAGGGATCTTGGAGTCCATGTGCATAGATCCCTGAAAGTTGCCATCCAGGTTGATAGTGCTGCTAAGAAGGTATACGGTGTGTTAGGTTTTATTGGTAGAGGGATTGAGTTCTGGAGCTATAATGTCATGCTGCAACTATACAAAACGCTAGTGCGGCCTCACTTGGAATATTGTGTACAGTTCTGGTCGCCTCATTATAGGAAGGATGTGGAAGTATTGGAAAAGGTGCAGAGATTTATCAGGGAAGGTCATAGGGTCATACAGCATAGAAACATAACCTTCGGTCCAACTCGTACATGCCAACCAGATATTCCAACCCAATCTAATCCCACCTGCCAGCACCTGGCCCACATCCTTCCAAACCCTTCCTATTCATATACCCATCCAGATGCCTTTTAAATGTTGCAATTGTGCTAACCTCCACCACTTCCTCTGGCGGCTCATTCCATATACGTACCATCCTCTGCGTGAAAACGTTGCTCCTTAGGTCTCTTTTATATCTTTCCCTTTCACCCTAAACCTATGCCCTCTCGTTTTGGACTCCTCCACACCAGGGAAAAGACTTTGTCTGTTTATCCTATCCATGCCCCTCATGATTTTGTAAACCTCTATAAGGTCACCCCTCAGCCTCAGATGCTCCAGGGAAAACAGCCCTAGCCTATTCAACCTCTCTCTGTAGCTCAGATCCTCCAACCCTGGCAACATCCTTGTAAATCCTTTCTGAACCCTTTCAAGTTTCACAACATCTTTCCAATAGGAAGGAGACCAGAATTGCACGCATTTTCCAACAGTGGCCTAACCAATGTCCTGTACTCAATACTCTGACCAATAAAGGAAAATATACCAAACACCTTCTTCACTATCCTATCTAACTGCGAATCCACTTTCAAGGAGCTATGAACCTGCACTTATTGTATCAAACACACAGTCAATCTCCTCCCAAAGTCTCATATCAGAGGGGTTCTGAATGAGTTAAGAATGAGCTGAGCAAGCCAGGGCAACTATGTGTCTGACTGAAATAAAACACTCTAGTTCTGGGGGATGGAGTGGGGAAGTGGAGGGTTTGGGGTGAGGTGGGTCAAAATTTGGCCTCCTGCTATTCTTCACAATCAATGCAGACGAGGTCAAAGTGAGGAAAGGCTGAGAGACTTGGGTCTGTTCTCATTGGAAAGAAGAAGGCTAAGAGGGGATTTGATAGAGATATAGAAGATCATCAGAGGATTGGATAGGGTAGACAGTGAAAGTCTTTTTCCTAGGATGGTGGTGTCAGCTTGTACAAGGGGGCATAGCTACAAATTGAGGAGTGATAGATTTAAGACAGATGTCAGAGGCAGATTCTTTACTCAAATGCCCTGCCTGCCAATGTAGTTAACTCAGCCACATTAGGGAGATTTAACTAATCGTTGGATAGGCACATGGATGATGATGGGATAGTGTTGGGGGATGGGCTTAGATTAGTTCACAGGTTGGCGCAACATCGAGGGCCGAAGGGCCTGTTCTGTGCTGTATTGTTCTGTATTCTATGTTCTACATGATAGCTGCGTACCCTTAATCTTTGAGCTCATCTCCACTGATTGTGAAGAATGGCAGGAGGCCAAATTTTGACCCACCTCACCCCAAACCCTCCACTTCCCCACTCCATCCCCCAGAACTAGAGTGTTTTATTTCAGTCAGACACATAGTTGCCCTGGCTTGCTCAGCTCATTCTTAACTCATTCAGAACCCCTCTGATATGAGACTTTGGGAGGAGATTGACAGTGTGTTTGATACAATAAGTGCTGGACACTGCCAATTAATCATGTTTAATAACTTAAAATGCACAAACAGTTTTTGCAACTGATGTTTTGTGTTGTACTGTGTTAATAAATTGTATGAGGAGAAAGTGAGGACTGCAGATGCTGGAGATCAGAGCTGAAAATGTGTTGCTGGAAAAGCGCAGCAGGTCAGGCAGCATCCAGGGAACAGGAGAATCGACGTTTCGGGCATAAGCCTGAAGAAGGGTTTATGCCCGAAACGTCGATTCTCCTGTTCCCTGGATGCTGCCTGACCTGCTGCGCTTTTCCAGCAACACATTTTCAGCTAATAAATTGTATGGGCAAGCCTAAGAAAAGCTGAAGATCACTGCTGAAACATGATTGGTTCCATCAACTACAAGGTATATATGTTCATAGACAGAGGTAATGGTAAGTGTTTCCCAAGGATGGGGGATTTCAAAACTAGGGGGCACATCTTTAAGGTGAGAAGAGAGAGACTTAAAAAGGACATGAGGGGCAGATGTTTTACACAGAGTGTGGCTCACATGTGGAATGAATGGTGGATATGGGCACAATTACAACTCATTCAAAAAACATTTAGATAAGGTGAATAGGTCAAGTTTAAAGGGATGTGGGCCAGGAGAAGGCAGGTGGAACTAGTTTAGTTTGGGATTATGTCCATCATGGACTGGTTGGACACAGAGGTCTGTTTCTGTGCTGTATGACTCTATGACTCTACCTAGGTCTGTACTTTTCTTAATGACCTTTAATTCCATCCTTAGCCAGTTACTCATTTTCTGGATTAAAATGTTGTCCTCTAATTCACTATTTAATTTTACACCAGATTCTGCTGTCCCACAGCAGCCAGGAAATAGACCAGCAGACAGTCAGCATGAAAACATAAGAGATATGAGCTGGAGTTGGCTATTTGTCCCTTTGAAACTATTCCACTGTTCAACAAAATGACAGCTGATGAACTAAATCAATGCCACCTTCCTTCATTATCTCCACATCCCTTACATCACTTAGATTCCCAACAATCTGTCTACCCCTGCCATGGATAATCTCAACTCTGATGATTTCAATGGTCACTGGAAGAATTGGAACTGGCAGGTCCAGTCAGACAAAGACAATAATACTCACTCACCACCACATGAGACAACTCTCTTCTTCAAAACAATGAGTCAATTTCTGCCTCTGAAGGATCAGGATGATTACCTTTATGACATCGAGCTGAAAATGTGTTGCTGGAAAAGCGCAGCAGGCCAGGCAGCATCCAAGGAACAGGAGAATCGACGTTTCGGGCATAAACCCTTCTTCAGGAATTATGCCCGAAACATCGATTCTCCTGTTCCTTGGATGCTGCCTGACCTGCTGCGCTTTTCCAGCAACACATTTTCAGCTCTGATCTCCAGCATCTGCAGCTCTCACTTTCTCCTCCTTTATGACATCGAGCCCAGTGCCAAGCTGGCAAAAGGGGTTTTGGTGTACAAAGTAAAATTCATTGAAGTGTATAACATTTGTGAGGGGCTCAACTGCATGATGCTGGCTTTCCACCTGCTCACCCTCTCCACCCCACAACAGCAACCCCCCAAACACAAAAACGCACACACCACACACACACCTAAAATGTCTAGAAATGTGGAGTAAAGTCTCAGGATAACCATTTAGGACTAAGATGAGGAGAAACCTGCTTTAAGAGTCTAATAATCACAATAACACCATTGTTGATTGTTGGAAAAACCCATCTGGTTCATCAATATCCTTCAGGGAAGGAAACTGTTCTAGTTTACATGTGACTCCAGGCCAACAGTTGACTCTTAACTATCCCCTGGGCAGTTAGGGATGGGCTATAAATGCTGGCCTAGACAGTGATGCCAACATCCTCTAAATGAATAATAAACAAATGCAAAAAAATTCTGGATCCTCTGAAATTCTATAACTTAGCAGCCAATGGATGCTCAGTAATTGAGTATCAACAGATATTCACGTACAAAGGAATCTGAAGGTAATTGTATAAAATAGATGGCACATTAACAGGCCATTTGGCCCCAACCACCGACGGTTCAACCTAACCAGTCCACACTGATATTTACGACCTATTTGAGCTTCTTCAACTTTTTTCATCTGCATTGAACATTATTGTCCTCTGTTCATTCTTCCCTCCTATCCTCAGTTATGGGAAAAGGCTGGCAAGATGGGTTTGACAAAAGATCAACCATAATTTTACTAAAGTGTAGGACAGGCTGTAAATGGCTTACTCCAGCTCAAATGGTTTATATTCAAATGTTCAAAAGCTGCTAAGAGTGTCCTCCAGCACTAAATGCTTCATTTTTCTTTTGGAAAACAGAGTAGTTATTCCCACTTTAAATGGGTTTTATATATTCACAAGCAAGCTCCTTGCTCCAAGCTTTAGTTTGAATTCAGGTCTAGATCCCTCAGGACCTCATAACATTCAGAAACTGATGTTTTTCTGGTTTAATCTAACACCGAGCAACAGCAGCACAACAGACAAAATGGAATTATAGAGAGCAAAGCTTGTTCAATTACAGCATTAAGAAGAACATTTTTTTTTAAAATCATGGAATGTGGACAGCATGCCTTGAATTGAGTTGCTTGTTCATCATTTCTGACAATAGGGTCAGAGAGTCATAGTTATTGAGATGTACAGCACGGAAACAGAACCTTTGGTCCAACTCGTCCATGCCGACCAGATATCCTAACCGAATCTAGTCCCATTTGCCAACACTTGGCCTATATCCCTCCAAACCCTTGCTATTCATATACCCATCCAGATGCCTTTTAAATGCTGTCATTGTACCAGCCTCTGGCAGCTCTCTGCGTGAAAAAAGTTGCCCCTTAGGCTGCAGTGGTAGCGTTTGAACTTACATCTCAAGAGCATTAGCCTGGGCCTCTAGGTTACTGGTGTTATGATCCTAGCTGATGGTACAACTGGACAAGTCAGACGCCAGTACGAAATCTAGCATGATAGATCTTACATGTAACTTTTGAAGTTAGTTAACGTGATAGTCAGTCACTGAAACATTCACACAAAGCTGCAGATCTTCTTTCAACAACAAAACTCAAGTTTGTAACACAAAAGAAGAAATTAAAAAAATAAAACAAGCTGCCCAAATATAGAAGACTTTATGAAAGATCTAAAGCACACTACAAAATGATGTCTCAATCTTTTGGCCAGCACCATCTACCATAGACTCTCAAGTCCAGAGAAATTATACCCAATCTCAACTCTTCAGGTGCCTACTGATGCCTCATAGTTTATTTGTTGTGGACGATACAGACAATTCAGTGAGTCCATTCCTCATCTGTTGGCATGACATTTTCACCATTCTGTGAGCTTAAACTTTCCTAATTTCTATTAACCTGCAGGCTTTGTACATGGACGACAGCGGTTCAAGGAGGCAGCTCACCACCACTTTCTCAAGGGCAACTAGGTACATGCAATAAATGCCTACCCAGTCAGTGATGCCTACAGTGAATAAACAACAAAAAAAGCCAAATAAACTCTCCTGGCTTAGAAGCTTCAAAATGAAACCTCTCTACTGAGGTAACTGGTTCCTTGAACTGCCCTGAAAAACACCTTCTAGGAGAGAAACTAAACTTGTTCCTGTCTTGTCCTTCAGATCAAGCTAGGGGCGGCACGGTGGCACAGTGGTTAGCACTGCTGCTTCACAGCGCCAGAGACCCGGTTGAACTGCCCTGAAAAACACCTTCTAGGAGAGAAACTAAACTTGTTCCTGTCTTGTCCTTCAGATCAAGCTAGGCAACCCCACCACCCTGTGGCCAAACACTTTAACTCCTCCTCCCACTCTGCCAGGGACATGTAAGTCCTGGGCCTTCTCCACTGCCATACTCTAGCCACCCAATGCCTGGAGGAAGAACACTTCATCCTCCGCCTTGGAGCCGGTCAGGTAGCATCTGAGGAGCATGAGAGTCGATGTTTTAGGCATAAGCCCTTCATCAGGAATATCTCACAGCCTCCTTGGCCCACCCCCTCATTCCTGATGAAAAGTTTATACTTGAAACGTCGACTCTCCAGCTCCTCAGATGCTGCCTGACCGGCTGTGCTTTTCCAGTACCACACTCTTTGACTCTGATCTCCAGCATCTGCGGTCCTCACTTTTTCCTAGATCAAGCTAATGGCCTAACATGTTTACCTATTTGTTGTAAAACCAACAAGTTCTTTGACTGAAGGCAAATTTCCATGAACTCCCTAGGGGAATACAATCATCTGCTTTCTGACAATGTTGGATCTGCTGCGGTTTTGTATTATTTAAAGGAAACTTTCCAGAGAAATAAGCGACACCCAATCGCCTTCAATGTAAGTTATATACCATTCCTCACATTGGCCCAGTGACATCGCAACTAAATCACTGTCACCTCCACTCGCCTCATTGATCTTGGCCAGTGAGACAATTTTGCAATTTGCTCTGGGAAAGTTCCCAGCCTTTGCTTCTATTGGCCAGTCCCTGAATAACCAAACTGGTTCATTTTTTGGGAAAAAGAACTAGATGGTGCTGGTTATTTCACAAAGCGGGAAATAGGCACAGTTAGGTGCTTGGGGGAGGAAGAGGAGGGAATGAGAGGATAGAAACAACACGCTTTGTGATAAACAATTGATATCCCCTCGTGATTTTTGGTGTCCGATCAATTCAACATTTCTGTCATGAACGTGCCACCTAGAAGTGCAGGAGTTGTAAATTCAAAACTAACTTTCTAAACAAATTGGATAAATCCTGGAAAAGGAAAGGGAAACGGAAGTAGGGGCACTAGGGAGTAGCACGAATTGGACTGCTTTTTCAAAGAGCTGCCACAATTAAGTGAGGAGAATAATTTCCTTCTAAACTATGAACAGCTGCAGATATTTATGAAGTAAAACGCACATGCTATACTTGTTGGAATTGTATATGAAAATTATTAAAGATCTTGCCAAGTGCAAGACCTGGACAATGTTCATCTGCACGGTGCACTGCAGGAATCCACCAAGGCTCCTAAAACAGCACCTTTCAACCCACAAACCTTTTTGAACTTCATTCATGAGTTGTGGGCATAACTGGTCAGGCCAGTATTGCCCATCCCTGATTGCACAGAAGGCGGTTAAGAGACAACCATGGGGGATTCAAGATGGCGGCGACCCAGTAGGTCTGTGTTTGCTGAGCTCTGCCCAGAACCCAGACAAAGTGGGGCACTTACCCTCCCTTCACCACTTAAACTGATAAATAGTTTTTTTTTCCTGGCTACTAGAATTACTTTGCACTTTGAGCAGTGTGGTGCATTTTAACATGATTAAAGGAAAAGGAGCACAGAGTTTGCAGCAGGCAGGGGCCACCCTCCCCGCAGTAACGTATGCAATTGCGGCCAAGGCATCGGCCTCCGTGGCCTTCCTGGGGGACTTACTTGCAGAGAAGAGCTTGGTCTCGGAGTTCATAAAACTCCAAGAGAGGATCAATGCATCAGTGGAGGAGAACTGGGCCAGGTGGGAATTGATATTGGTCATGTTGCAGAGTCATGACCTGGAGATTCAGAGTCTTGGACAGCGATTTGGAGGGGCGAAGCAACGGGCCGCAGGCTTCTGAGACTGCGGCTGAATCCTCAGCAAGTCTGGTCCAGGCTCTGGAATGCCGAGAGCGGGCCTAGGAAGAGCAGGTCGACGACCTCAAAGAATATCCGGTTGCTGGGGCTTCCCGAACAGGCAGAAGATGGCCAGCTTGTCAGCTTTTTGGAGGAATGGCTCCCACAGTTTCTAAGGCTGGAAGCTGAGGTGGGCCGGGTCGAGCGGGCCCACCAGGTCGCAGTGCGCAGGCCTGGATTGGACCAGTGCTCCCGCCCGGTCCTAGTGTGACTCCAACATTATAGAGACAAACAAATGATGCTGGAA
The DNA here is from genome assembly GCF_004010195.1 of Chiloscyllium plagiosum. Lineage (NCBI taxonomy): Eukaryota > Metazoa > Chordata > Chondrichthyes > Orectolobiformes > Hemiscylliidae > Chiloscyllium > Chiloscyllium plagiosum. The sequence continues at coordinate 13,627,759 of NC_057711.1, read as the reverse complement.
GCCTCTAGAGCACTGGGGAAGGATCTCCAAGCTATGGCGTTCAAGGGATCAAGAACTATGCTTTTTCACGACTTTTCCCCAGCCGTGATTCGCAAGAGGAAGGCCTTTGATGAGGTAAAGAAGTCTCTGAGGGACCTGAATATTCAGTATTCTATGAGATACCCAGCGATATGGAGTCAGCTATTACAAGGGGGCATAGCTTTAAATTAAGGGGGGGTAGGTATAGGACAGATGTTAGGGGTAGGTTCTTTACTCAGCGAGTCGTGAGTTCATGGAATGCCCTGCCAGTAGCAGTGGTGGACTCTCCCTCATTATGGGCATTTAAGCGGGCATTGGATAGGCATATGGAGGATAGTGGGCTAGTGAGGTTAGGTGGGCTTGGATCGGCGCAACATCGAGGGCCGAAGGGCCTGTACTGCGCTGTATTCTTCTATATTCTGTGTTCTATGATACTGTGTTTCAGCCACGGAGGGTCTGTGATAACTTTGGTTCACCGGAAAAGGCAAAGGACTTCTTGGATGCTTTAAAATAGACTGATTGCCCTGAATTATATCGACAATTATTTTATTCTGCCCCTTTCCCTCTTTTTTTTCTTCTTTTTGTTTTTGTCTGTAATTTGCATGGTTTACCTGGTTACTGGGGGGTGATATTGGTTTTCCTTTCAATATTTGTCAGGATTATAATTTTATATAATTTTTTGTTATGTTGTTGTTCTGCCAGAGTGCCTAGGGTTACAGTATGGAAGGGATGGGTTGGGTCCCCACTTTTAACTTTCTTGTCATAAGATATTGGTATCTGTTTTCCTTACTTTGTGTTATCTGGCCGGGGTATGCTCCAGCTGGAAGGAGTCATGGTGGGATTATCAGGCGGTAGGGGTGCCCCGCCCCCCCCCCCAACCCCCATGGACAAGGTGGAAAGTCTCCTTTTAGTTAGTTACAAATCACACAACACCAGGTTATGGTCCAATAGGTTTAATTGGAAGCACTAGCTTTCAGAGCGCCGCTCCTTCATCCGAAAGCTAGTGTGCTTCCAATTAAACCTGTTGGACTATAACTTGGTGTTGTGTGATTTTTAACTTTGTACACCCCAGTCCAACTCCGGCATCTCCAAATCCTTTTACTTACGTTTTGTGTTGTTATTGTAGAAGTGTAGAAGTAGTTGTTAGTCGTTTTGATTTAGTATTTTAAAAGTTATGTTTTTAAATCTATGTGAACTGTATATGGCCTTTACTTGGTGTGCTATGAGTGGGGTTCTTCCTTCTGGGCGGGTCTCGGACTGTCTCGGATGATCATGGCTAGTCATTCATTTAAATGGTGCACCTGGAATGTTAAAGAGAGTCACTCACCAATTAAAAGGAAAAAGACATTGTCAAGTCTTAGAAAAGAGAAGGTCGATGTAGCCTTATTACAGGAAACACACTTGATTGAAAAGGAGCATTTGAAGCTGCAACAGGGAGGATTCAGCCAGGTGTTTTTCTCATCTTTTAACTTGAAAAGTAGAAGAGTGGCCATTCTTATCTGGAAGAACCTCACGTTTCAAATGCTAGACCAAATAAAGGATGAGTCTGGGAGGTTCACAATACTTAAAGCTTTAATACATGGAGAGGAGTATGGGATTCTGAATATATACTGCCCCCCGGCACATCCCTTTAAATTCATAATGGATGCGCTCTCCAGATTGATGGCCCTTGGGGTGTGGCATACAATTATAGGGGGCGATTTCAACCGCATTATTGACCCTGAGGTGGACAGGATGCCTAGGGGTCCTGTGGGTATGTCTCTGCAATCTAGGCAACTGGTGGACTTGAACAGGGAGTTGGGATTGATGGATGTATGGAGATGTCTTCACCCCCAGAATAGAGATTTTACCTTTTATTCTAACCCACATAAGTGCCACACCAGAACTGACATGTTGTTTATCCCATCAACCTTTTTGAAATTGGTATTGTCCTGTAAAGTTGGGAATATAGCTGTTTCTGACCATGTGGCAGTGTATATAGAGGTTAAGGTCGGAGTTGGTGAGATGGATTCCCAGTACTGGCGTATGGACCCTTTCCTCCTGAAAGATAGTAAGTTTGTAGAATACTTTTCGCAGGAGTTTAAACTTTTTTGGGATATCAACTCAGGTAAGGCAAGCAACCCATCGGTGATGTGGGAGACTGCCAAGGCCTATGCGTGGGGTTTGATTATTTCTTACTCTGTGACCCGGAAACGACAGAGGGGAGAACAGTGATGTCTGTTCGAGACTCGTTTGAAGGCAGCTGAGTTAGCATATTTTGACAGGCCATCCATAATTAAATTACAGCGGATTACAGCCCTCAGGACTACTTTGAATGCTGCACTTACCCAAACAGCAAGGACGGAAATCTTATTTACGAAACAGAGACTATTTGAGTACGGTGATAAACTGGGTAGGTATTTAGTGTATTTGGCCAGAAAGAAGAATGCTCCCCAATCTATAGCATCTATTAGAGAGAGTGCTGGGACTTTGACTTGTGATGCCAAAAAGACTAATGCAGCATTTAGAAAGGTCTATTTTGAGCTGTATCAGTCAGAGGGCTGTGAGGATAGAATGAGGAAGATGGAGTCCTTTTTTAAGAATATGGACCTTTCGGGTGTAACCTCAGAGCAGGTGTCCTTTTTGAGTGCACCCTTGACAATTCAGGAAGTGCAGGAGGTGGTGAGGCTGCTCCAGAGGGGTAATGCGCCCGGGCCAGATGGATTTCAAAGTGAGTTCTATAAGGATTTTACAGTCGAACTGGCCGGGCCATTCTTGGATATGGTAAAAACAATGACTGCAGATGCTGGAAACCAGATTCTGGATTAATGGTGCTGGAAGAGCACAGCAGTTCAGGCAGCATCCAAGGAGCTTTGAAATCGAAGTTTCGCATAAACCAAATCATCCGCCGACATTTCCACCACCTCCAAACAGACCCCACCACCAGGGATATATTTCCCTCCCCACCCCTTTCCGCCTTCTGCAAAGACCGATCCCTCT
>NC_057711.1:13622914-13624723 GCF_004010195.1 Chiloscyllium plagiosum | reverse complement strand
GTCTCCTCTACATTGGGGGGACTGGGCGCCTCCTAGCAGAGCGCTTTAGGGAACATCTCCGAGATACCCGCACCAATCAACCACACCGCCCCGTGGCCCAACATTTCAACTCCCCCTCCCACTCTGCGGAGGACATGGAGGTCCTGGGCCTCCTTCACCGCCGCTCCCTCACCACCAGACACCTGGAGGAAGAACACCTCATCTTCTGCCTCGGAACACTTCAACCCCAGGGCATCAATGTGGACGGGGAGAAAGTGAGGTCTGCAGATGCTGGAGATCAAAGTTGCTGCAGATGCTGGAGATCAAAGTTGCTGCAGATGCTGGAGATCAAAGTTGCTGCTCAACAGCTTCCTCATTTCCCCTTCCCCCACCTCATCTTAGTTTTAAACTTCCAGCTCAGCACTGTCCCCATGACTTGTCCGACCTGCCTAGCCCCTTTTCCACCTATCCACTCCACCCTCTCCTCCCTGACCTATCACCTTCATCTCCTCCCCCACTCACCCATTGTACTCTATTCTACTTTCTCCCCACCCCCACCCTCCTCTAGCTTATCTCTTCACCCTTCAGGCTCACTGCCTTTATTCCTGATGAAGGGCTTTTGCCCGAAACGTCGATCTCAAAGCTCCATGGATGCTGCCTGAACTGCTGTGCTCTTCCAGCACCACTAATCCATTCTTGGATATGTACAACTATTCATTCAGTCAGGGTAGCCTCCCATCCTCTTTGAGATAAGCAAATATCTGTCTCATCCTTAAGAAAGGGAAAGCCCCAGAAGATTGCACTTTGTACAGGCCTATATCGTTAAGGAATGTGGATTTCAAAATCCTGTTGAAAATGCTGGCATTAAGGCTGGAGAGGGTATTGCCGTTTATTGTAAAGGAGGTTTAATTAAGGGTCGTAGGTCTGCCAATAATATTAGAAGAGTATTAAATATGGTTCAGGTATGTCAGCAAAGAGTGATATTGGGTTTGGTAGATTCCCTAGACACAGAAAGCTGCGAGTGATCGAGTGGAATGGCCATACTCTTTTATGCCATGGAACGGTTTGGTCTTGGAGAGGTTTTTACCAAATGGGTGGCAGTGCTGTATAGTGGCCCGAAAGCAGCGGTGCTCACTAATGGTATAAGATCAGATAGTTTTAGCATTGGCAGAGGCTGTTGTCAAGGGTGCCCCCTTTTGCCATTATTATTTACACTGGTGATCGAGTCGTTGGCAGAAGCCATTCAGACGGATCCCAATGTAATGATCCCGATGGTCTAGATTTTCCAGACTTTGGGAAGTATCAACTGAGTTCCTTGTTATCCTTTGTGGCTGATTAGGCCTCTCGTGGTCCGCGATCAATCTGGTTGGATATCAAGGCAAAATGCCCCCTTATTAACCTGATGTTTATGGACAAGATGAGAATTGTTACGGATCAGTGTAAAAGTCCAATTGTCTTAAACGCAGTCAAAGCTTGGAGGATGATGTGGCAGGGTGAGGGCAATTTACAAGTCGCCTGAGACGGGTATTGAACCCGGGTCTCTGGCGCTGTGAGGCAGCAGTGCTAGCCACTGTGCCACCGTGCTGCCCACGGATCAGTGTAAAAGTCCAATTGTCTTAAATGCAGTCAAAGCTTGGAGGATGATGTGGCAGGGTGAGGGCAATTTACAAAAAACCTCCCCTTTCACTCCTATGTTTGGAATATTAGGATTCCAGCCTCTGTTGGAATATTGCGTGCAATTCTGGTCTCCTTCCTATCAGAAAGATGTTGTGAAACTTGAAAGGGTTCAGAAAAGATTTACAAGGATGTTGCCAGGGTTGGAGGATCTGA
>NC_057711.1:13591196-13622881 GCF_004010195.1 Chiloscyllium plagiosum | reverse complement strand
GAAAGATATAAAAGAGACCTAAGGGGCAACCTTTTCACGCAGAGGGTGATGCTTGTATGGAATGAGCTGCCAGAAGAAGTGATGGAGACTGGTACAATTGCAACATTTAAACGGCATTTGGATGGTATATGAATAGGAAGGGTTTGGAGGGATATGGCTGGGTGCTGGCAGGTGGAACTAGATTGGGTTGGGATATCTGGTCAGCATGGACAGGTTGGACCGAAGGGTCTGTTTCTGTGTTTCTCTATGACTCTGGCTTTAAGCTTTGGGAGTCCAGAGAAATCTCCTGTTTGGGAGACCTATTCGATGGGGAGGTCATGATGTCCTTCAAACAACTGGGTCAGAAGTTCGGGCTACCTAGTAAGGATCTCTTTCAATCTTTCCAAGTTAGAGACTTCGTACAAAGAAAGACCACATTGATGGTCAATCCTTATAAATCGGACATGGAGAAGAGGGTGCTCTGGTCAGCGGGCACCCCCTCGGTTCGCGCTCTCTATCATTTACCAGGTAGTAACGTGTCGAAGGACATGGAACGACTATATAAAACTTGGACTCAAGAATTAGGGGTGGAAATCTCCTCAGACATGTGGGAGGACATTTGGGAAAATGTTAGGAAGATCTCTATTTGTAATAGGTCTCAGGCTATTCAACTGAAAGTACTCCATAGGGCCCACCTGGCACCAAAACGACTTGTGAAGTTTAAGATGGACCTTCCCCAATGTGCCCCAAGTGTAAAATAGAGGTTAGTACTCTTACCCATTGTTTATGGACATGCCACAAGATCCGCAGGTATTGGGATGATGTAACGAGTGCTTTGGCAAAGGTTTTGGGAACTGAGATTGGGTTGGAACTGATGTCCCTCCTTATGGGTTTTCCAAATCGTCCCTCCCTGAATGTACATGGGAAGAAACTATTTACTATTCTTGCTTTCTGTGCGAGGAAGAACATTGAGGTGGGTATTGAAAAATCTCCCAGGACTCTCGAGCTGGCATAGGATAGTTATAGAACACATCCCCCTGGACTTCCTTACGAGTATGGTGCACCAGAAAACTGAATTGTTCTATAGAACATGGTGGCCCTTTTTGAATTATATTGATGTAGATGCATCGGCTATATTATCCAAGGACTTTGTCTAGCCGTGAGGACTGTGCCTGTCGGTTCGGGGACCCCTGGGAGGAAGAATCCCGTATAAATATGCGTCCACTCACTATTGCACCCAGTGTTGGAGGGCTGTGATAAGAGGGCACTGAGTGTAGTAATTTAATTGAATGTGACTTAGCTATCTTGTTATAACTTGGTACAATTTTATTTTGTCTGTTTATTTATTTTTTCTTCTTTCTTATTGGTTATTTACTGAACTTTAGTTTTTATAGACTTTTTTCATTCTTTTTGTGTTTTGATAGTTTGTGGAGTAGATTAGTAGTTCATTTTTTTTGTTTTATTGTTGCTATTATGTGGACAGTGGTCATACTATTTTGTACTAGGTTTGTAATATTGGAAAAAACCTAAAATCTTTTTATTCAATAAAAATATTTATATAAAAAACAACCATATTGCAGGGAGTCCAGAGTCACATGCAGACCAAATTTCCATCCCTAAAGGACATTAATGATCTCAACAATCAGCACTTGTGTCATAGTCACCATTAGACTTTTAAACCCAAATTTTCCTTTTATATTAATTTCATATTCCACCATGGCTGGATTTGAATCCAGTCCCCACAATGTTCTAGATTAGTAGTCAAGTGATAACACCACTCGGCCTCACCTCCCCTGCCATTTAGAAGGTCAAAGGCAACAGTTACATGGAAACAACACCACCTGCAGGTTCCCCTCAAAATCACTCACCATCCTGATTTGGAAATATTTCACCGTTCCTTCAGTGTCACTGGGTCAAATGCCTGAGGATCCCTCCCTAATAGTATTGTGGGTCTACCCACAGCCCATCAACTGCAGCAGTTTAAGAAGGCAGCTCACCACCACCTTCTCAAGGGCAACTAGGGAACAGATAATAAATGCTGATCCAGCCAGTCTTGCCTATGTTCCACAATTAAAATTAAAAGTGAATTTAAAAAAAGTAGTTTTGGTGTGATGATTTCAGAAACTGATTCACACCTATCAATGGTGAATATTCTCTGATGAAGGTTCCCAAGTAGAGTCAGGAATTAGCAGCATGATGCATACCTCAATTATCTCACAGTTCCACCTCCAGTTCCTGTGTGTGTGTGAAGTGAGCTGGGTCACTGGTAGAGGGATGCTTTTTTTTTCAAAAGGTTATTTAAGCTTGACACTATTAAAGGCTGCAGTTATGAACCACCCCTGATAGTTTGTTATTGTCAGAGTCATTATGGTACAGAAGGAAGCCATTTGGTCCCTCAAATTAAGGCTGGCCCTCTGTAGGTTCATTTTCCTCAAGAATGTTTTGAAAACAATTATTTATAGTTCTCAATTCTATCCCCCTTGGGGGCTGAGAGTTTCAAGTTATGGCCACTTGCTGAGACGGATATATTTCTTATGGCTAAAGGGTTCAAAGGGTATGGCGTAAAAGTGGAAACCAGGTACTGCATTGGACACAAAAACAGAAATTGCTGGAGAAAATCAGCATCTGTTGTGAGAAAACAGACTTAACGTTTTGAGTCCAGTAGTTTGAGACTAGACTCTGGTTGTGAAACATTAACTGTATTAGGTGATCATCCATGATCATGTTGAACACCACAACAGGCTTGGAGGGCCAAATGGCCTAATCCTTCTATTTTCTAAGTTTCACTGAATAAAAGAGATCATCATCTCCACCACAGAGTGGGTCTAAACTCGTTTGTGGGGTGCTGATGGTTTAGGGAGAAATTAGCGGCATATAATATGCTTCCTAAAATTGGTAATATCCAATAACTATAGGTAATTAGGATTGGGTTCTGCCATAAGACATTGACATATGCTCAGGCTAGCACACAAAGTACCATTATGAGTACCAGGATTTGTGCAAGAGCATGGATTAGCAGACAACATGGAGCTCAGACCCCAGCTGGGATTTGATATCCTTTGCAGAGGACAGTGGAATTATTCAGCATGGGAATATGGAATTCCCTGGTGCAACCAGATTCTCCAAACACTTACATTAACAATCATAGCATTCGCGTTAGAAAAATATGAATTCACTTAATGTGCCTGCATCACACCTGTGAAAAATTGCAGTGATATACACGGTGTACTTTTGGCCAGCTACAGTGGATTAACTCATACCAAAGAAGTACAGCAAACACCCAGTAATTTAAACATACGTTTAAGCAAAGAAATGAATGGATCCATGATGTTTAAAATTTAGCGATCTTGAATTAAAGAGCAGATTATATCCTCAAAATGCTACATGTAATACATCCATAAATGTACATCAATAAATGCATAATAAACAGATTGAAAAATGTATAGCCCCCACCACAAGCTTTTGTTCTGAAGTTTTCATAGAATCATAGAATTGTTACAGTGGAGAGGGAGACCATTTGGCTCTTCAAATAAATGTCATTACCTTGAGCCAATCTGCTTTATCCCCCTAACCTTGCACATTATTTCTCATCAAATAATAATCCAATGTCTCATTGAACTTGCTTCCACAAGAGGCAGGGCATTCCATTCCCTAACTACTCATTGTGACAAGAAGTTTTTTTTTCTCCCAATTCTTTTTGGATAATAATCCCATTCCCTTTTGAAAGCCTTGATTAAACCTGCCTTGACTGTCCACTCAGGCAGCAGATTCCAGTTCCGAAACACGTGCCTGCATGGAAAAGTTTTTGTTCATGTCTTTGTTGACTCTTTTGACGATCATCTTAAATCTGTGTCCTTTGGTTCCAAATCCTTCCATCAATGGGAATAGTCTCTCCTTTATCTACTCGGTCCTGATCCCTCATGATTAGCAACACCTCAATTAAATCTCCTCTCACCTTAATTCTCTTCTCAAAGACAAATGGGACCAGTTTATTCAATCCTAAACCTTACAAAGTCTTTTCTCCTTTCTAGAGTATAATATGTCCAGAATTGGCCTCAATACTTCAGTTGAGGCCAAACCCTTGTTTTATGTTCCTGATAAAGGGCTTATGCCCGAAATATTGATTCTTCTGCTCCTCGGATGCTGCATGACCTGCTACGCTTTTCCAGCACCATACTCTCCACTCTGATCTCCAGCATCCGCAGTTCTCACTTTCTCTGTTTTTAATGTAGGGCTGGTCAAAACATCTTTTTACATTTAAAAAGGTCAAGACGATGAAGAGATTTTTTTCTCTCAAAGGGTCTTTGAAATTCTCTTCCCTCAGAGGAGTGGAAACAGGGTCTTTAAATATATTTGAGGTTGAAGAGGATAGATACATGATAGTGGAGGGGTGAAAGGTTATCAGGGTTATATTGTAACATGAAGTTGAGGTTGCAATCAGATTAGTTATGACCTTATTAAATGGTAAAGGAGGCTCAGTGGGTCAAATGGCCTCTTTCTCCCAACTGATATCTTCATGTGTCCTTTAGGGAAGGAAATCTACCATCCCTTCCTGGCTTTGTTACATGTGACTTCAGGCCTAGAGCAGTGTGGTTCACTCTGAACAGCCCGCAGAAATGGCCTTGCATGCCACACATTTCAAAGGACAATTCAGAATAGGTAACAACTAGTTGTTCATGATGCCAATCCAAGAATCTTAAAATAACATTATTTTAAAATTTAGAATTCAAAAGGTTGTTTATTTTTTATTTAGTCACAGGAAGTGAATTGAATTGAATTAGCTTTACTATCGCATGTACTCAAATGAGCACAGTGGAAAGTTTATAATCACCCTTCGGTGCACCATCTTAGGTCCAAAAGTACCTAAGTATACTGCTGCTAATGAGTATCAGTGGTGAAAGGAATCAATGTTTGTGGATGTTATGCCAATCAAGTGGGCTGCTTTGTCATGGATGGTGTCAAGCTTGATAAGTGTTGTTGTAGCTGCACATATCCTGGGAAGGAGAGTATTTCATCACACTTCTGACTTGTGCCTTGAAGACAGTGTACAGACTTTGGGGAGTAAGCAGATCAGTTACTCTTTGCAGGATTCCTGACTTCTGACCTGTTCTTGTAGTCAGTTTCTGTTCGATGGTAACCCGTAGCATTGTAGGGGAAATTCAATGATGGCAATGCCACTCAATGTCAGGTGGCACTGATTAGATTCTCTCTTGTTGGAGATGGTCATTGTTTGGCAATTATGCGACAAGAATTGTCCAGGCCTTGCTGCATTTGAACATGGATAGCTTCAGTATCTGATGAGTCACGAACGGTAGTGAATATTGGACAATCATCAATGAAAATCTCCACTTCTCAACTTACGGTGGTAGGGATGTCATCGATAAAGCTGATTCGGCCAGGACACTCCCATGAGGAACTCCTGCAAAGATGTCCTGCAGCTGAGACGGCTGACCTCCAACAACCACAATCATGTTGCTCTGTTCCAATTACACTAAAAGCAATGGAGAGTTTTACCCTGATTCCCATTAGCTCCAATATTATTACAGCTCTTTAAGAATCAGAGTTTTTACAGCAAGAGAAAACACCCTTTGGCCCATTGCCTCGATACCACACTCATCAAATGTGGCTTTGATGCCATGGACATGAAGAGGATAGCCAGAGTGAGGGTAGGATTGATCAGGAAAAGTGGAGGAACTTGTGCCTGGAATTGGAAAAGGTGGGGAGGTTCTGAATGAATACTTTATTTCAGTATTCACTACTGAGAGGGACCTTGACATTTGTAAAGACAGCTTGAAACAGACTGATATACTCGAACAGGTTGATGTTAAGGAGAATGTGCTGAAAATTTTGAAAAACATAAGGATAGATAAGTCCCCTGGGCCAGATGGGATATACCCAAGGTTACTGCAGGAAGTGATGGAAGAGATTGCTGTGCCTTTGACGATGATATTTGTATCCTCACTGTCCACTGGAGTAGTGCCAGATGATTGGAGGGTGGCAAATGTTATTCCATGGTTCAAGAAAGAGAATAGGGATAATCCTGGGAATTACAGATTAGTTAGTCTTATAGCTGTGATGGACAAACTATTGGAGACGATTTTGAGAGACAGGATTTATGATTACTTGGAAAACAATAGCTTGATTAGAGAGAGCCAGCATGGCTTTGAGGGGGCAGGTCATGTGTCACAAACCTTATTGAATTCTTTGACAAAACATATTGGTGAAGGTAGAACAGTGGATATGGTGTCCATGGATTTTACCAAGTCATTTGAAAGGGTTCCCCATGGCTGGCCCATAGGAGACAGCGGGTGGTATTCAATGGAAAGTATTCAGCCTGGAGCGTGGTGACCAGTAGTGTTCCGCAGGGATCGGTTCTGGGAACTCTGTTCTTTGTGACTTTTATAAATGACGTGAATGAGGAAGTGTAAGTTTGCTGATGACATGAAGGTTGGTGGAGTGGTGGATAGTGAGGAGGGCTGTTGTAAATTGCAGTGCGACACTGACAGGATGCAGAACTGGGCTGATAAGTGGCAGATGGAGTTCAACCTGGAAAAGTGTGAAGTCATTCACTGTGGAAGGTCGAATGTGAATGCAGAATGCAGGGTTATAGGCATGATTTGGAAGTGCCGGTGTTGGACTGGGATATACAAAGTTATAAATCACACAACACAACACACACGGCTTGGAAAGGGTGGATGCTAGGAAATTGTTTCCGTGAGGCGAGAAGACTAGGACCCGTGGACAGAGCCTTAGAATTAAAGGGGGTAAGTTCAGAACAGAAATGTGGAGACATTTCTTCAGCCAGAGAGTGGTGGGCCTGTGGAATTCATTGCCGCAGAGAGCAGTGGATGCTGGGACGCTAAATGTCTTCAAGGCAGAGATTGATAAATTCTTGATGTCACAAGGAATTAAGGGCTACGGGGAGAATGTGGGTAAGTGGAGTTGAAATACCCATCAGCCATGATTGAATGGCGGAGTGGACTCGATGGGCCGAATGGCCTTACTTCCACTCCTATGTTTTATGGTTTTATAATCCAACAGATTAATTTGGAAGCACTAGCTTTCGGAGCACTGTTCCTTTATCAGGTGGTTGTGGGATATAAGATCGTAAGACAAAGAATTTATAGAAAAAAGTTTAGTGTGATGCAACTGAAATTATATATTGAAAAAGACCTGGACTGTCTGTTAAGTCTCTTATGTTGAAACCATGTTGGTTTCAGTTCTTTCATATGTAAATCCCAGAAATTGTTTTAAAGTTACATTTTCAAGTGAACTTTCACAATAGGTGCCATGTCAGCTCAGATAATGCACTGAATGTGTAAGGTTAAAGTCTGTCTGTCTGTCTCCCAAGTTCAGACTGATTCTATTTCTAAAAAAAAGATTTACAGAATTTTACACAGATTCATGCAGTTTTTGAGCAAAACAAAATGTAATTCTGCAAGTACAAGTTCATCTCACAAACTTGTGTGTGCATGGGGGGGTGTGTATGTGCATGAGTGTAAAGGGGTATAAGTCTGTGAGAGGGTGTGCGTGTGAGGGGTGTATGGGTGAGCATATGAGATAGCTTGTGTAGGAGACAGGGTCTGTGTGAGTGTATGGGTGTGTAGGAGTGTGTGTGTGTGAGAGAGAAAGTGTAGTTCAGTGGAGTCACCTACAGTGTGATATGAACTCAAGCTCCTGGTTGAGGCCATCCGCATGGGTACCAAACTTGGCAATCAGCCTCTGCTCAGCCACCCTGCATTGTTGCAGTGTAACAATGCAGCTAACAATGATGAGTGTCTGACAGAAAGTGACAGATCATACAAAGTTAAGAAAGTCCTAGAAAAATCAGTCAGGAAAAATAATAAATACAGAACGATAATCAAACAAGCTTTAGAAATGTTGTAGTACAGGTAGAGGCCATCCGACCTTTCATGTTGGTGCCAGTTTTCTTACTCTCACACTGTTTCCACTCTTTTTCCTCGTGCCCTGAATCTGTGCGACATCAACAAGATAGATTAATTAACAGATAGCCAATACAGAGGCGTGATTGTAAAGTGATCAGGTCTGGGAAAAGAATAGTCAACTATATTCCTGATGAAGGGGTCCAGCCTGGAATGTCAATTTTCCTGCTCCTTGGATGCTGCCTGACCTGCTGTGATTTTCCAGCAACACACACTCAACTCTGATCTCCAGACCACACTGTCTCCCTGTATTTGGTATTTTGGAAGGGCAGGGAGAAAGGAAATGGAGGTGGGGTCAAATTGATATAAGACTGGAAAAATCAAAGTATTTAATCAGTTTGTGTGGAGATCAGAAATATCAAGGCATTTGTGGGAGTAAATTGTAGGACAACTGCAACACTGTAGGACAAAGTATAAATCAAGAATCAATGGTGTGACAAAGATACTGTAATAATCAATAAAATTAATGCTCATATAATGAAAATACCTGGTAAGATGGCAGTGGAGCAAGATGCACCAGCCAGAGCTTATCTGCTCTGACCATTCATTCTTTTCTCCCTGTTTTCTTCCCTTCTCTCAGCCTTGGACACCCAGCCCAGTCCTCCGGAGAGAGGACACCAGCGACCAGCAGCCCAGGGCAGTGCTTGGTGGTCACCATCAGTCAGACCACATGGAGACCCCCTGTTTTGGTCTGCTGCTGAGAGCCGTTGGAGAGAGACTGTGATGTTTATCTTCTTGTTTTTCTGACACATGGTTATACTATTTTTAGGGTTATACTATGTATAGCTGTAATCTAATTTTTTAGGGTCCAGCATAAGCTCTTCATCAGCAATGATATGTGCTTTTCCAGTACCACACTTTTTGACACTGGATGGATCAGTATGTCAATTCATAGAATCCCTCCAGTGTGGAAGCAGGCCATTTGGCCCATTGAGTCCACACTGACCCTCCAAAGAACAACTCACCTCCCCAATCCTATTCCTGCTACCCTGCATTTCCCATGGCTCATTCACCTAACCTGCACAACTTTTAACTGAGAGAGAAAACTGGAGCACCTGGAGGATACCCACACAATGTTCAGACAACAAAGGACACAAATTCAACTGGGACGGTGTAACCATCCTAGTGCGGCCAAAACAGAGACACCTGATGAAAGGCTTATGCCCGAAACGTCAATTTTCCTACTCTTCGGATGCTGCCTGACCTGCTGTGCTTTTCCAGCACCAAGCTCTCGACTTTGATCTCATCTGCAGTCCCCCCTTTCTCCTAGTTGACTTCAACTATTTAAGTCATGGTCTCTTTCGTTGAGCTGGTGTGTTTTTTGTTGCCTCACGAGGTGACATCATCAGTTTGTCTTTGACAAGGTGTTGGTGGGCTGTCCTGCCTGGTATTTATGTGTTTCTGTTTGTTGGTACTCCCAGTCCTGTGTCTGAGTGGCTTCTATATAGGGTCCAGTTCAATGTGTCTATTGACTGACTTCTGGTTGGTGTGCCAGGCCTTAAGGAATTCTCCATCATATCTTTGTTTTGACTGAGTTAGGATGGTTACATTGCTCCAGCTAATTTGTGTCCTTTGTTGTGTGAACATTCTCCCCGTGTCTGTGTGGGTTTCCTGCGGGTTTTCTCTGTCAGTCCAAAGTTGTGCAGGTTAGGCGAATGAGCCATTGGGAAGGCAGGGATAGGATTGGGGTGTGGGTTGCTCTTCAGAGGGTCAGTGTGAACTCGATGGACCGATTGGTCTGCTTCCACACTGGAGGGACTCTATGAGCTGACACACTGATCGATCAAGAGTCAAAATGTGCGGTGCTGGAAAAGCACATATCATTGCTGATGAAGGAGGTAAAAACAATGACTGCAGATGCTGGAAACCAGATTCTGGATCAGTGGCGCTGGAAGAGCACAGCAGCTCAGGCAGCATCCGAGATTTTCCTGCTCCTTGGATGCTGCCTGAGCTGCTGTGCTCTTCCAGCACCACTAATCCAGAATCCATTGCTGATGAACAGCTTATGTTCGAAATGTGGCCTCTCCTACTCCTCGGATGCTGCCTGACCAGCTGTGTTTTTCCAGCAACACATTTTTTGACTCTTGATCTACAGCACCTGCACTTCGCCCGAAACGTCGATTCTCCTGCTCCTCGGTTGCCGCCCGACCTGCTGCGCTTTTCCAGCAACACATTGTTAAGCTCTGATCTCCAGCATCTGCAATCCTCACCTTCTCCTAGTTGTCTCCGTGCGAGGGTAGGCCCCGTTTCCCTGGTAACCAGTCGCGTTTCCTTCTCCCATCCCTCCCTCTCCCGCCCGAGGGCAGGGTGAAAGGTCATCCCGCGGTGGACGCCGGGAATGCGAGGCCACTCCAGCGTCGCGGTGGCGGAGCTGGCGGCGGCCGGAGCAGGACGCGGAGAGCGCGGGCTCGGTACGACTGCGGCTGCAAGTGCGAGTGCGAACTCCGGGCGACGGGGCACCGAAGGCCGGCGGGTGAGGGAAAGAAAAAGCGAGGCGTTTGCCTGCCTAATGCGCGATTTGATGACGTAACGGCTGTACACCGCCGCGGTCGCCTTCGTTCGGGGCGGAGGAATAAACCGCACCCCCGGCAAAGCTGCTCCCCTCCTCCACCATCCGCCCGTGCGCGCCAGGTCCGTATCGGACCTCGCACCCGACCGCCCTTTAACGGTCGCGTTCGTTCGCGCGGGCGCGCGCCGGTGTGTGTTTCCGATCCCTGTTGAAGCCTTGGGAGTAGGCCTTCCGGTTGGTGACTGTCGATCCGCCCATCGACCGGAAACCAGCCAGATGACTGACCTCCGATTGGTCAGCATGCTTTTGATTGACGTTTGCCGCTTCACGCTCTCCCTTTGCATTGATTGGGCTGGAGGTTGTGGTCCCCCAGATGGTGAGTTGGCTGCATTGCAGTGGAGTCCAAAATCATTTTGGATGAAGAACCTTCGCAATGCAGAGGAGGCCATTCTGCTCAACCTGTCTGCACTGGCTATTATTGTGAACATTATTACAAAAAATAGGAGTAGGAATAGGCCAATCAGCCCGTCTAATCTAGTCTGTTATTCGATAGGGTCATAGCTGTTTTGACATTCCTAATCTTCATTTAGCTAGCTTTTCCCTATCCCCATGATTCCTCTGATCAAGACCTTCCTATTGCAACCTTAAGTATAATCAAGTACTGTGCCCCTACAGTTTTCTGTGGCAAGGAATTCCAAAGACAGTCAATTGACTGAGAGAATAAATTCTTAAATTGGCATCCTGGTGGAAATAAGGAACAGTAAGGAAAATAGTCACCGTTGGCTCTGGAAGAGTTGCGTCACTGAAAGGCAAAGTATTCATGGAATATTAAAATATTAGTAAAGCATTAAAGAAATAATGGAGGCAACTATGAAAGGCACCACAAATGTGTGTTATTTTAATCTGCATATTTACTGGACAAATCAGATGGGCAAGGATAACTGGAAGGTGAATTGTTGAATGCGTCGGATTGGTTCCTAGCATGTTGCAAAGCCTATCCAGGAAATGTTATTTTAGATATAATAATGTGTAATGAGAAAGGAATAATAAGAATTTGTGTAGATAAGGATCCTGTGGGGGTAGCAATCACAATATGATAGAAATATAGATTCGCCAACCAGATGACACATGTTTCAAATGATTGCTTGAAGAACCATAACAATAATGATTTGCATTTATCAAGTGTTTTAATATAGTGCTAAAGTCCCAAGGCCCTTCACAGGAGCATTTATAAAATGAAATTGAAAGAGTTGTTAGAATTTCTGGCCGAAAGCTTTATTAGAAGTGTCCTGAAGAAAGAAAGAAGGAAGACGGAGGAGAAATTCCAAAGCTTAGGACCATGAAAGCTGAAGGGACTGTCTCTGTTAACGAAGTCAGTAAAATTAGACATTCTTAAAAATCCAGATACCTTGGAGGCATGTACAACTGGTGCTGAAAGGGACATGGCCATGGAGGAATTTGAAAAACAAGATTGAAAATTTTTAAATCTTACTTGTTGTTTAATTAGGATTGAATGCAGATTAGTGAGCAAATTGTAAATATGAGTGGCTTAATATGAGTGAGAACATGTGTAGCAAAGTTTTGGATAGTCGGTAGTTTGCAGAAGTAAAAATATGGAGACCAGCAAACAGCGCACTAGAAAAGTCGAGTCCGTAAGTAAGAGAAGCTCAAATGACCTCTGGTGATCGTGGAGTTGGACAGTTATAACATTGTACCTATATGAATAGGAAGGATTTAGAGCGATATGCTGGCTAATGGGACTAGATTAATTTAGGAGATCTGGTTGGCATGACTGAGTTGGACTGCAGCATCTGTACATCTCTATGACTCGATGCAGGGTATACACATTCAAATCCCACCATGGCAGACATTTAAATTTAAATTAGAATAGATTGGATTAGATGTAAGAGTTTAGATCAAAGTGGTGCTGGAAAAACAAAACCGGTCAGGCTGCTACCAGAGCCACATTTGCTTCCTCAGTGCCTGCCTCCGTAACCAACTGATCCCACATGGACTTTGGACTACGTTCAACCCAGCACAGTTTGGAACTGAACAGGACAACCAGTACAGACTACAGATTCAAAACCACCAGAAACAGTTTTCTTTCCGGATCTACCGCTTCCGTGACTACCTGGTCAGGTCCACGCCCCCCCCCCCGCAACAAACCACCCTCCTGCCCTGGCACCCTCCCCTGCCACCGCAGGAATTGCAAAACCTGCACCCACACCTCCTCCCTCACCTCCATCCAAGGTCCCAAAGGAGCCTTCCACATCCATCAAAGCTTCACCTGCACATCCACCAATGTCATTTATTGTATCCGTTGCTCCCGATGCGGTCTCCTCTACATTGGGGAGACTGGTTGCCTCCTAGCAGAGCGCTTTAGGGAACATCTCCGGGACACCCGCACCAATCTACCCCATCACCCCGTGGCCCAACATTTCAACTCCCCCTCCCACTCTGCCGAGGACATGGAGGTCCTGGGCCTCCACCACCGCCACTCCCTCACGACCCAACATCTGGGGGAAGAACGCCTCATCTTCCACCTCAAAACATTTCAACCCCAGGGCATCAATGTGGCATTCACCAGTTTCCTTATTTCCCCTCCCCCCACCTTACCTCAGTCCCAACCTTCCAGCTCAGCACTGTCACCCCCATTAATCTCTCTACCCTGGCGGCTCCCTGCCTCCATTCCTGATGAAGGGCTTTTACCCGAAACGTCGACTTTCCTGCTCCTCGGATGCTGCTTGATCTGTTATGCTTTTCTAGCACCACTCTAATCTAAACTCTGGTTTCTAGCATCTGCAATCCTCACTTTTGCCTACTAGATTAGATGTAATCCAGTCTATTCTAATTTACAGTACCCTACAGTATGGAAACAGGCCCTCTGGCCCAACAAGTCCACACTGACCCTCCAAAGAATAACCCATCCAGACCATTCCCCGACCCTATGTTTACCCCTGACTAATGCACCTAACACTATGGGCAATTTAGAATGGCCAATGCACCTGACCTGCACATCTTTGAACTGTGGCAGGAAACCGGAGAACCCAGAGGAAACCCACGCAGACACAGGGAGAATGTGCAAACTCCACACTGACAGCTGCCCGAGGCTGGAATCAAACCTGACGCTGTGAGGCTGCAGTGCTAACTAATTCAGTTAATAAATCTGGAATTTAAAATTAATAAAATAAAGCTAATGTCAGTCATGGATACTATGAAACTATCATCGATTGTTGTAAAAGACTCCTACTTCCCAAATATCCTTTGGGAAATGAAATTTGCTGTCTTTACCTGGTGTGGCCTAGTTGGGATTCCAGACACTCGGCAATATTGTTGAATCTTAACTGCTCTCTGTTAGCTGAGCAAGCTAACAATAATACTGGTCAGTGGCATCCATTTCCAAGAAAAACGATAAATGAGAAAAAAGTTTGAACACTCGTTTCAAGTTGTGCTTTATTTTGCAGTTATCTGAAATGGAGGCGGAGGAGGTGTTGGTGGACCATGTTCATGAAGTACCAAGTCACTACAAGGTGGTACTGGACAGACTCAATGAACAGCGTCAGCAGGAACAATTTACCGACATCACTCTCATTGTGGATGGTCAGTATCTGGTTCTCAATCTGGGTGCATGTATTAGATTTCTTGGAGAATGGTGTTATTTAGGTCGGGAAGGTTCGGGGCTATGTTACCTTCCTCAGGATGTACAAGTTGGACCTAACTTATTTGATTTGTAAGAAGATTGTTTAAAAAGTAAAGATAATTAAGGACTTGTCTCCGTTAGTAGCAAGATCACTAAGTAGAGGAAGAGAATTTAAGTAATTGAAAGTCCTAAATGCTATACTGGTATCCTTTTCGTTGTGACCCCTTGTTTTGAACCCCTCAGTCATTGGGAGCATCTTTCCTGTATTTACTGCAGTCCTGTTTGAATTTTATGGGTTTATGTGAGGTTCCCCCTTGTTCTTCTAAACTCCAATGAAAGTGGTCTTAAATAGTCCAGCCTCTCTCATCCCCCACCCAGAGAACATTTTGCACCCTTGCCACCCTCAGTGCTTCCTCCAAGTGTTGTTTAATATGGAGGACTATCGATTCATTTGCTATGATGTGGAGGTGCCAGTGTTTTACTGGGGTGGATAAAGTAAAAAATTATATGACCCCATATTATAGGTTTATTTGAAATCACAAGCTTTTGGAGCAACGCTCCTTCATAAAGTGAAGTCATCTGAAATCTTTGGGATCTTTTCTGGGGCAGAGGTGACCTGTTCAAGGTGGACGGGTTCTATCTGAACTGGAGGATGTCCAATATCTTGGCAGCCAGGTTTGCTAGTGCTACAACTGGATTGGCAGGGATGCGGGATCCTTAACAGTAGGGAGGCAAGTGTGAGGCTGGAGGGAGCTACAGTAATCAGAAGTAGTAAAGTGAAGAGACAGGTCATGCCAATACACAACAGGGAACAAGGAATGCCTGTTGGATTAAATTGCAACTATTTCAATGCAAGGGGGCTGACAGGTAAGGCTGATGAACTCAGGGTGTGGATAGGTACATGGGACTGGGATATTATAGCCATTACAGAAACATAGTTAAGGGAGGGACAGGACTGGCAACTTAATATGCCAGGGTACAGGTGGGACAGAGGTAGTGGAATGAGGGGAGGGGGAGTTGCATTTTTGATTAAGGTGAGTATCACAGTAGTAGTCAGAGACAAAATAACTGAAGAATCCTCCAGTGAGGCTTTGTGGATGGGACTAAGAAATAAGAAGAGGATGGTGACATTATTGGCATTGTATTATAGGCCTTCAAATAGTCAACGGGGATTAAAGGAACAAATATGCAGGGAGACTAGGGAAACTTGCAGGAGCAATATGGTTGTTATAGTAGGGGATTTTAATTTTCTTAACGTAGACTGCGACTGTCGTAGCATTAAGGGCTTAGATGGGTAGAGTTGAGATGCGTTCAGTAAAGTTTCCTCAAGCAATATATAGAGTGTCCTACTTGGGAAGGGGCAAAACTCGACTTACTTTTGGGAAATAGGGCAGGACAGGTGACTGAGGTGACAGTGGGGGAACACTTTGGGACCAGTGACCATAATTTATTATTTTTAAATAGTTATGGCGAAGATAAAAAATGGTTCACATGTTCAAGTTCTAAATTGGGTCAAGGTGAACTTTCATGGCGAGTTTCATGGAATTAGACAGGAGCTTGCAGGGGTTGATTGGAGTAGTTTGTTTACAGGCAAAGGGACCTCTAGCAAGTGGGAAACATTTAAAAATGAGCTAGCCAGATTTCAAAGTCTAAGTTTTTCTGTGGGGGTGAAGGGCAAGGTTGACAGGAATAGGGAACCCTGGAATACAAGAGATATTGAGACTTTGACCAGATTAAAGGAGGCGTGGCTCAGGTACAGGCAGCTGGGATCAAGGGAATCTCTGGAGGTAAGGAAGGGATTCAGGAGTTTACTGAAGATGTAAGTCAGGAGGGCAAAAAGGGGACACAAGATAGCCTCGGCTGAGAAGATTAAGATGAATCCAAAGAACTTCTTTAAGTATATTAAAAGAAAAAGAATAACTAGAGAGATAGAATAGGACCCCTCAAGGACCAAAGTGAACACGGTTGTGTAGAACCGCAGGAGATGGGTGAGGTCCTCAATGAATATTTCTCCTCTGCGTTTACCATGGAGAAAGATGTGAAGACTTGGGAACTTAAGGAAGTTAGTTGTGATATCTTGAGGACAGTCAGTAGGGGAGGTGTTGGACGTATTAGAATGTATGAAGGTGAATAAATCTCCCGGTCCTGACCAGATACTGCAAGAGGCTAGAAAAGAAATTGTGGGGGCCCTGGCTGATATTTCTGTATCATCATTAGCCACGGGTGAGGTCCTGGAAGACTGGAGGGTAGCATTAAATGTTGTGCCCTTATTCAAGAAAGACTGTAAAGAAAAACCTGGGAACTGTAGACCAGTAAGCCTAACATCTGTGGCAGGTAAGTTACTTGAGAAGATTCTGAGAGATAAGATTTGTGATGCATTTGAAAAGACAGGGTTTGATTAGGAGCAGTCAGCACAGCTTTGTGGATAGGAGATCACGCGTCACAAATTTGTTAGAGGTCTTTGAAGTGACAAGGAAGGCAGGGCGGTAGAGGTAGTCTTTATAGATTTCAGTAAGGTCTTCGATAAGGTTCTTCATGGTGGGCTGCACTGGAAGGTTAGATTGCATGGAATCCGGGGAGCTGCAAATTGGACACACAATTGGCTTGATGGTAGGAAGCAGAGCGTAATAGTGGAAGGATGCTTGTCGGATTGGAGGCCTGTGACTAGTGAAGTGCATCAGGGTCGGTGCTGGGCCCGTTGCTGTTTGTTATCAATATCATTGATTTAGATGAGAATGTACAAGGCATGATTAGTAAGTTTGCAGATGGCACTAAAAAAGGCAGTATAGTGAACAGTGAGAAAGGTTATCAGAAATTGCAGCAGGACCTTGATCAGCTGGGGAAATGGCCTGAGAAATGGCAAATGGAGTTTAATACGGATAAATGGGCGGTGTTGTATTTTGGAAAGTCAAATCAAGGTAGGAGTTTCATGGTGAGAGGTCGGGCCTTAAGGAGTGTAGTGGAACAGAGGGACCTTGGAGTTGAGGTGCATGGTTCTCTAAAGGTGGAGTGACATGTAGTCAGGGCTTGACTAGTCTGTGAGACAGAACCTTCTCAATTTTGGCATGAGCCTTCAGATGTTAGTGATTAGGACTTTGCAGGTTTGACAAGGCTATTTTTTCTCTTGTCATTTCCGGTGCCTTTATATCAGGTAGTCTGTCTGGTTTCATTTCTTTGTTGAGACTTTGTGGTGATTGATATAATTGAGTGGTTTGCCGCTGTTTCAAAGAATCAACCATTTTGCTGTGAATCTGGAGTCACATGTAGGTCAGACCAGGTGAGAATGGCAGATTTCCTTCCCTGAAGGACATATGTGAACAAGATGAGTTTTTCAGGCAATTGACATTACAAGAAGATTCTTAATTTCAGATTTTTTTTTGAATTACAAATGCCATCATCTGCCAGATTTCCAGACGATTAGCTGAATTTCCCTCCAAGGCCCCAAAGGAAACTTCCATATCCGCCACAAATTCACCTGCACCTCCACACATCATCTATTGCATCCTCTGCACCCGATGTGGCCTCCTCTATATTGGGGAGACAGGCCGCCTACTTGCGGAGCGTTTCAGAGAACACCTCTGGGACACCCGGACCAACCAACCCAACCACCCTGTGGCTCAACACTTCAACTCCCCCTCCCACTCTACCAAGGATATGCAGGTCTTTGGACTCCTCCATCGCCAGACCACAACAACACGACGGTTGGAGGAAGAGCGCCGTATCTTCCGCCTAGGAACCTCCCAACCACAAGGGATGAACTCGGATTTCACCAGTTTCCTCATTTCCCCTCCCCACCTTGTCTCAGTCAAATCCATCGAACTCAGCACCGCCTTCCTAACCTGCAATCTTCTTCCTGACCTCTCCGCCCCCACCCCAGTCTGACCTATCACCCTCACCTTGACCTCTTTCCACCTATCGCATTTCCGATGCCCCTCCCTCAAGTCCCTCCTCCCTACCTTTTATCTTAGCCTGCTGGACACACTTTCCTCATTCCTGAAGAAGGGCTTATGCCCGAAACGTCGATTCTCCTGTTCCCTGGATGTTGCCTGACCTACTGCGCTTTTCCAGCAACACATTTTCAGCTCCTTTCTGGATTAATAACCCAGTGATAATATCACTAGACCATTGCTTCTGAAACCTTTTTAAGTAAATAACCATGGTGCAAAAGTGCATGCATGTCAGTCATTAATTCCCTTCAGACATACACACACAACCTTATATGTCACAAGTTCACAATTAATATGGAATAATCAGATCAACTATGATCTTTATAGCAGGCTCAGGGGGCTGAGTGGCTTGCTCCTTCTTCTAATGTTCTTAGATAGAGACATAAAGGTGTACAGCCCAGAAACAAACCTTTCGTTCCAACTCGTCCAAACCAACAAATATACTAAACTAATCTCGTCCCATTTGCCAGTGTATGGCCCATATCCCTCCAAACCCTTCCTATTCATGTAACCATCCAGATGGCTTTTAAATGTTGTAATTGTACCAGCCTCCACCACTTCCTCTGGCAGCTCGTGCCATACATGCACCACCCTCTGTCTGAAAAAGTTGTCCCTTAACTCTCTTTTAAATCTTTCCCCACTCACCCTAAACGTATGCTCTCTAGTTCTGGATGTCTCACCCCAGGGAAAGGAACTTGCCTGTTTACCATATCCATACCCCTCATGATCTGGTCAGCCTCTACAAGGTCACCCCTCAGCTTCTGAAATTCCAGAGGAAACAACTTCAGCCTATTCGGCCTCTCCCTCTAGCTCAAATCCTCCAACCCTGGCAACATCCTTGTAAATCTTTTCTGAACCCTTTCAAGTTTCATAACATCTTCCTACAGGAGAGAGACCAGAATTGCACACAATATTCCAAAAGTGGTCTAACCAATGTTCTGTACAGTCACAACATGACCTCCAAACTCCTGTACTCAATACTCTGACCAATAAAAGAAAGCATACCAAAAGCCCTCTTCACTATCTTATCTGCTTGTGACTCCACTTCCAAGGAGCTATGAACCTGCTCTCCAAGGTCTCTTTGTTCAGCAACACTCCCTCAGACCTTACCATTAAGTGTATAAGTCCTGCTCTTATTTGCCTTTCCAACATGCAGCACCTTACATTTATCTAAATTAAACTCCATCTGCCACCTGTCAGCCCATTAGCCCATCTGATCAAGATCCTGTTGTAATCTGAGGTAACCTTCTTTGCTGTCCACTACACCTCCAATTTTGAAGTCATGCAGTCTACGAACTTACTAACTATACCTCCTCTGTTCACATCCAAATCATTTATATAAATGATGAAAAGGAGTCGACCCAGCCCCGATTCTTGTGGCAAAAAGATGTTCAAAAGATCCCACAAACAGCAGTGTGATGTTGGCAATTCTTACATCTTGTACTCCTATCTAGATGCAGGGACTGCAACTGTAGAATTTTGGTGAAGTCTGAAAAGGTTTTCTGCTGCACTTCTTTAACAGCTGAATGTGATGTTTTGTTTCCATTAAATTGATTGAAAGATAAATGTTTGCTGGCGCACAAGAAAGAACTTCCCTCAGAAATGAGATGCTATTTGGATATTGTACTGATATCTCTGGAGTGCTTAAGGTTAAAATAACCACTTGATTTCAAGTGCTCCAGCTGAGCCACAGTAACATAGTATGAACAGCACTACTCTCACCAGCATTGCCTAGCGAGTCACTTGTTTATTAGAGACGTCTGAGGACGCCTTGGCAGAGAATATCCAGGAAACGGTTTTGCTTTATAGAATAAAATGATTTATTTCTGTCCTTTCTGTTTGCAGGCCACCATTTCAAGGCCCACAAAGCTGTCCTTGCTGCCTGTAGCCAGTTCTTCTGTCGATTTTTCCAGGATTTCAGGGAGGAGCCCTTGGTTGAGATTGAAGGTGAGTTATCATAGCTACAACAACTTCTTCACAGAGATCAGCTGACTTGGTCTTTCGTATTATCTCCTGCTTGGATATCCATGAATCCAACAGGGTCTACCAGTTCAAAGTCTTCTTGAATAACTTCAGAGTTTTTGTATTCTGGCTTAACTGGAGTAATTTTATACCATGTAGAGTCACAGGCAGACAGGTAGCGAAGAAGGTGTTTGGAACACTTGCCTTTATTGGTCAGTGCAATGTCTATTGGAATTGGGATGCTCTACAGGACATTGGTTATGCCACTTTTGGAATACTGCTTTCAATTCTGGTCTCCCTGCTTTAGAAAGGATGTTGTTAAAATTGAAAGGGGTCAGATAAGATTTACAAAGATGTTGCTGGGATTGAAGGGTTTGAGCTGAAGGGAGAGGCTAAATAAGTTGTGGTTATTTTTCCTGGAGTGTCAGAGGTAGAGGGGTGACCTTATAGAGGCTTATAATATCATGAAGGGCATGGACAGAGTGAATAGTGAAGGACATTTTCCCAACATAGGGAAGTCTAAAACTAGAGGGTGGAGGTTTAAGATGAGAGGGGACAGATTTAAAAGGGAACTAAGGGGCAACTTTTTCATGCAGAGGGTGGCATGTGTATGGAATGAGCTGTCAGAGGAAATAGTACAAACTGGTACAATTGCAACATTGAGAAGACATCTGGTTGGGTCATGAACAGGAAGGATCTAGAGGAATATGGACCAAATGGTGGCAAATGGGACTAGATCAGTTTAGGATATCTGATCAGCGTGGACAAGTTGGACTGTTTCTGTGCTGTACAGTTCTATGACTCTGACTGAAGCTGTGTTGTGAAATATATTCAAGACGTGGACAGATTTTTAATCAGTAAAGGAGTCAATGTTTCTGGGGAAAAAACAGGATAGGACTATCAAATCAACCTTGATCTCATTGAATGCTGGAGCACAGTTATTGGGCTGAATGGCCTACATTTGCAGCTCCATCTTATGGTCTTAGGTGGTAGTGCCGTACCAGCACAGTCACTGCCTCCGTGATCGCCTGCTGAGCACAGAAGAGGGAAGCAAGTGGTGACTGGGAGGTGTGGGGTGAGGTTTGTAGGGGGTTGCTGTCCCCCCATTTCCTGATGCAGTGTTCCTTGATCAGTCCAGAATTTGTTTACTCTTTTTGCATTCTAAATAAAACAGGTCCCTGATAGGCTAGATAAAGAAAGAATGTTCCTAGTTGTGGTGGTATCTTAATTAGGAGTCCTAAAAATAGCAGAGTTATGAATAATTTCAACAAGAAATTCATCTTTCAAAGAGTAGTTAGAATATGGAACCTGCTACCAAAAGAAGTAGTTGAGGTGAATCACACGGTTTCATTTCAGGGGAATTTGAATAAACGCAAGGGAGATAACACAGCAAGATGTGTTGTTAGGGTTAGACAAAGTTGGAGGTGGGGACGTGGTTAGAATGCAGTAAGTGGCCTGAAATAGTGCAGTATTTGTGTACTCATGTGTTAATAACGAACATCATGAGGAAATTTCACTGAGGGGGATGAGAGAATTAGACATGCAGCTGAGGTCTTGGGGCATGACCTGAATTCAAGTTGAGGAGAGGAGCATTGAGGTGTTTGGCATGAGTTGAAGTTTGTGTGCTTTGGTGCCGGGGGTTAAGGAGGGAATGCTAAAGGTGCTAATCTTGGAGATAGTGACTACGTGAGTGAGGATCTCTGTAGTACTAGAGGTGCTATTTGTACAACTTCTCTCTGCAATTCATAGGCAACAGAGGTGGTGGCCTCGGAGCAACTTAACTAACAACAGCCTTGAGCTCCTAATCGCCAGTCATGTGCTGCCCATTGTGTGTCTCTCTCCAATGCCGGTGTCTTGAATTCATGTCAATATTTGCAACTACACAGAATTAGCAGTGTTCAGTTCCCCATTCGAAATAAGTGGAAAAGGGCAGTTTTTTAAATTGACTGAATATGCTGGTCAAAGTTCTGCTTATAGTCAAACAATACTCAATCAACGCAGAATAAGATCAATAATAATTCATGCTTCCCACGAATACACAGCAACTGATTCTATTGAATCTATATGGGTGTGTTTAATGGGGACACTGTATCCCATGATCTCCAAATCATAGTTTGCAATTGACCAGTCGATCTTCTGGCAAAACATAAGAAATTATTGTCGGGGGCAAAATTAATGAAGTAATGACTGGCTGCTGACTCAGACTTTAAGAACAAAGAAGGAGGATTAACGGTTGGGCAGAGCATGTGACTTGGCGCTTCCAGAGTATCAAGACAAGTGGAATCTTTCAGCAACTATGGCAGGACCTGAAGAAGTGAACACTTCTCACAACAGTTCGATGAACCCATTGACATGATGACACTGTTCTGCTGTTGTTTCGTGTGCATGGTTTTCAAAAATGTAACTAAAACAGATCATTTTGCTCTACTGCCCCTTGGAGAGAGAACAAGAGGTGAAGATATCCACAACAAATTAAAAAGATACAACAATGTAAGAAATAGCAGCAGGTGTAGGCCAACTGCCCCACAAGGTTGATCGACCATTCAACAAGGTCATGGTTGATCTTTTTGCGGACTCTGTTCCATTTATTCACCCACTCGTCATAATCCTTAGTTTCTTTACTGTTCAAAAATCACTCTATCTTGGCCTTAAGAATATTTTAATGAGTTATCCTCAACTGCTTCACTGGGCAGGGAATTCCAAACATTCATAACCCATTGGGAGAAGTGTTTCTCCTCAACTCGGTCCTAAATCTGCTTCCCCCTTATATTGATGCTGTGCCCTTCAGTTCTAGCTTCACCTGCCAGAACAACTTCCCTGCTTCGCTCTTATCTGTTCCCTTCATAATTTTGTTTCTACAAGATCCCATGTCATTCTTCTAAATTTAATGACTGTTGTCCCAGTCTACTCAATTTCTCTTTATATGCCAACACTCTCAACTCTGGGATCAATCTAGTGCTGCTCCTGTGCACACCCTCTAGTGCTAGTAAACCCTTTATCAAGTAAGGAGACCAAAACTGTACACAGTTGTTATGGACTAGGCCACACCACTCAAAGCATTCTTAAGCAGGCAGCCAGACCATAACTTAGCAATTTGTTTCAGTCAGTGTACAGTGAAAATTACCTGGAGTAAGTTAGCTAGGTTGACTACTAGATTTTAAAACAGACAAAAATTTATTCACAAAAGTACACAGTCAAACACAAAGAACAGAATAAAGAATGCCTACAGAACTTAGTCTATCCAAACTAGATTTAAGTATGTTGTTCCAAATATACACGACAGTGCCAATAAGCAAACTCCCTTTAAAACCCAGTCTAAATGGAACTCATGCTTGCAGGTTTAAGTTAAAGGGAAGAGAGAGAGAGAGAGTTTCCACACAGCTCCATATTGAACTCCTCACCACCTCAGGATTGTACTAAACCGCTCCGCTAGAAAGCTTACCACATCCCTTTCATTATACAGGTCACTTCTAAAACATGACCACTTTGGCCTGAAGTCTCATCTATTTACATATAACGAGTTATCCTCAACTGCTTCACTGGGCAGGGAATTCCATACATTCATAATCCGTTGGGAGAAGTGATTCTCCTCAACTCAGTCCTAAATCTGCTTCCTCCTTACTCTGAGGCTCTGACCTCCAGTTCTAGCTTCACCTCAAAATTGTTTCCATTTCTGTACCAAATCAGACTGACTGCAGCTCGGCCTAGTTTATTACCCCTCTGAAAAAAAGTCAAGGACAGAGTATGCTTGAGCCAAGGAACAGCTTATAGAAAAAAAAGGACTAGCTTTTGTGACATAGTACTCCAGGTGTGGCCTCACCAGCATCATATACAGCTACAGCATGACCCCCTTTTTTAGACTCCATCTGTCTTGCAATGTATGACAATATTCCATTTGCCTTCTTTATTACCTCCTGCACTCGCAAGCCAACATTTTGTCGTTCATGCACGAGGACACCTCGGTGCAATTTTTCACCATTTAAATAATAGCCCATTTTGTTGTTATTCCTACCAATGGATGACCTCGCAGTTACCAAAATTGTACTCCATCTGCCAGACCCTTGCCCACTCACTTAACCTATCTGTGTCCCTCTGCAGACTTTCAGTGTCCTCTGCACACTTTGCTCACCACTTTGAACCTTATCAGTACACTTGGTTCTCAACTCCAAATCATCTATTTAAATTGTAAACAATTGCAGTCCCAACACTGAACCCTGAGGCATACCACTAGCCACTGATCTTCAACAAGAAAACCACCAAATTATTCCCCACTCTTTGCCTTCTGTTTGTTTACCAATCCTGTATTTGTGCTAATACATTACTTATGACATCACGCACCTTTGTCTTGTGCAGTAACCTTTTCTGCAACACCTTGTCGAGTGCCTTCTGGAAATCCAAATACACTACAGACCCCATTCCCATTACCCTCGCTCTGGTAATGTCCTCAAAGAACCCAAATAATTAATCAAACATGACCTGCCTTTCATGAACCCATGCTGCATCTGCCCGATGGGACAAGTTCTATCTAGATATCTTGCTATTTTTTCCTTGATGATTGATGATTGATTAAAGCATTTTCCCCACTACAGAAATTAAGCTAACGGGCTAATTGTCTACCTAATTTTTTAAACAGTAGTGTCTTTTTTGCTGTTTTCCAATCTGCCAGAATTGCCACAGAGTCCAGCGAAATTTGGTGAATTTTCTATTCCCCCACATCTCTTTTAGTACCTTTAGCCCCATTAGCTTGCCCACTTATGCTTGCGTGTTATTTGTGTCTTCCACTGTGAATATTGTTATGGACTAGGCCAGACCATTCAAAATATTCTTAAGCAGGCAGCCCAGACCTTTGCAAATTGTGTTGGTAAGTGTACAGTGAAAATTACCTGGATTAAGTTAGCGAGACAAAAGTTTATTCACAAAATTACACAATGAAGCACAAAGAACAGAATAAAGAACCCCGACAGAACTCAGTCTATCCAAACTAGACTTAATTATGCTGTTCTGCATAGACACAACACTCCCAATAAGCAAATTCTCTTGAAACACAGTTAAAAAATGGAACAGATGCTTACAGATTAAGTTAGAAGGGCAGTGAGAGAGAGAGTTTGTTTCCACACAGCTCACTGTTGAACTCCCAACTGGTTCTGGGCTGAGCTAAACTGCTCAGCTAGAGAGCTGACCACTCTTCTTTCATTAAACAGATCACTTCTAAAATGTGACCACTTTGGCCTGAAGTCTCATCTGTTTTACATACAAACAAAAAAGACCTCTCAATACTCTTTATTTCGTGTACCAAAGTAGTCTAATCTGGTTTATTACCCCTCTGAAAAAAAACAAGGGTATAGTATCCTTGATAAAAGGAACTGCTTTTAGAAAACAGAAACCAGCTTTGTGATAAGTCTGACACAAAATACCTGTTCATTACCCATTTTCTCATTTTCCATTATTAAAACCCCCTTCTCATCCTCTAAAGGACCATTGTTTACTCTGGCCATTCTTTTTCATTTTATATATTTGTAGAAACGTTTGCTATCTGTTTTTTTATATTCTGAGCTAATTTACTCTCATAATGTGTCTTACCTTTCTTTGTAGCTTTTCTCATGGCTTTCTACTGACCTTTAAAGCTTTCCCAATCCTCCAATTTCCCACCAATCTTTGCCACTTTGTATGCATTAGCTTTCAATTTGATACCCTTCTTTATTTCCTTAATTATCCGTGGCTGATTATCCCTTTTCCTACAGTCTTTCTTATCATAGTATATACTTTTGCTGAGCACTGTGAAAATTGCTTTGCACGTCCTCCACTGTTTCTTAGCTGTCCCACCAGATAGTCTATGCCCCCAGTTGACCGGAGCCAATTCCTCCTTCATCCCATCATGGTCTCTTTTGTTTAAGCACAAGACACTAGTATTGGATTTTACAGTCTCACCTTCCATCTATATTTTAAATTCAACCATTCTTTGATTATTCCTTCTGAGAGGACCCCTAACTATGAGATCACAAATTATTCTTGTCTCATTTTACAGGACCAGATCTAGGATAGCTTGCTCCCTCATAAATTTCATTATATACTGTTTGAGGAAACTATCGTGGATACATTCTGTGAACTTCTCCTCAAGACTGCCTTGACCAACTTGGTTTGATCAATCAATATGTAAATTAAAATCCCCTATGATAATGCTGTACCATTTTTGCATACATGGTTAATTTTTGGTTTATTATTTTGGTTCTTATTTAGTGGCCTACAGTCTAGGCCTATAAGTGACTTTTTTCCCCCCCATTTCTAATTTTCACCTACATTGAGTCAACATTTTTCTCCATTGAACCTATATCATCTCTCACTACTGCCCTGATGTCATCCTTACATATTGAAGCAACACCATCTCCCTTTCCTTCTTGTCTGTCCTTCGGAATAGTTTGATACTCCTAGATATTTAACTCCCAATCATGACTACCCTGCCACCACGTCTCTGTAATGACCACCATTGATGATGCTATGTGCCGTGAATTCATTTACCAAGTTTCAAATGCTACGAGCATTCATGTAACGTGCCCTTATGATAATTTTTATACCTTTTTGAATTTTAACACCTCTACCAGAAGAATTGTTGTTTTTAAACATTCTCTCTTTTTCTGTAACTACATGGTTTCCACTTATCTTAGTGCTACACTGCTCAGCTGCTTCTTGCTTTTTATTTAGTATTTTGATTCTCTTCTTCCTTAAGCCTTCACCCACTCTGGCTAACTCAGAACCTCCCCTTCGGTTCTCATCCCCCTGCCAAACTAGTTTAAAACCCACCCAATAGCGCTAGCCAAATCACCCACAAGAATATTTGTCCCATCACTGGATGAAGACCGACCCTC
Source organism: Chiloscyllium plagiosum (assembly GCF_004010195.1). Taxonomy (NCBI): domain Eukaryota; kingdom Metazoa; phylum Chordata; class Chondrichthyes; order Orectolobiformes; family Hemiscylliidae; genus Chiloscyllium; species Chiloscyllium plagiosum. The sequence continues at coordinate 13,596,038 of NC_057711.1, read as the reverse complement.
TTGAACAGGCCCCAGCTTCTTCAGAAATGCTTGAGAAGTTGGTTTGCATCACAACTGATAGTGCATCAGCGATGCTTGGCCCAAATTTGGGCTTCGTTGAATTTTGCAAAATGATCCTGATTTCCTCTCTTTTGTCAATTATCACTGTATTTCAGCAGCAAGTATTGGACATTTTCTCATGTAATAAAAGTTGTTGTTCAGGTTGTAAATTTGATTCGAGGAACAGCCATTCAGTACCACTAATTTAATCCCTTCATCAACAATCTGTCGCAGCTTATGATCAACTGATCCTCCGTGCTGATATGAGCTGGTTAAGTCAAGAAGTTTGACTCCATCAAGGACAAATCAGACCGCATGAATGACACCATATCCACAAACATGCATTCCTTCCACTAAAGATGCTGAGTAACAGCATTGTGTGTAGTGTACAACATATACTGCAGAAATTCATCAAACATCCTCACACAGCTCTTGCCAAGCCCACAACCACTTCCTTCTAGAAGGACAAGAGCAGCAGATATTTGGAACACCGTTACCTGCAGGTTTTCCTCCAAGCCACTCCCCATCCAGACTTGGAAAAATAACACTGTTCTTTCAGTATTGCCGGATCAAAATTCTTGGGCTCCCACCCTCACGGCTTTGTGGAGCCTATCTAGACAAGGACTGCAATGGTTCAGGAAGGCAGCTTACTAACACTTTTCCAAGGATAATTAGGAATAGATCTTAAGTGTTGACCCAACTAATTACACGCAAGTCCAATGAGTTGAAGATACGGGCAGAGAAATGGCAGATGGAGATTAATCCAGGTAAGTGTGAAGTGTGAGGTGATGCAGTTTGGGAGATCAAATGTTAAGAAAAAGTATACAGTTAATGGTAGGATTCTGAATAGCATTGATGTACAGAAGGATCTTGGAATTCAAGCAAGTAGATAGCGTGGTAAAGAAGACATATGGCACACTTGCCTTTATTTGTCAGGGAATTGAGTACAAGAGTCAGGATGTTATGTTGCAGCTTTATAAAACTTTGGTTAGGCCACGCTTTGAGTATTGCATTCAATTCTGGTCGCCACCTTGAAGGATGTGGAGGCTTTGAAGAGGGTGCAGAAGAGGTTTACCAGGATGCTGCCTAGATTAGAGGGTATGAAATACAAGGAGAGGCTAGAAAACCTCAGGTCGTTTTGTCTGAAGTGGCGAAGGCTGAGGGGAGACTTGATAGAAGTTTATAAAGTTATGAGATGCATAGGTGGAATGTGCTGCCAGGGATGGTGGTGAAGGCTGATACAATAAGGCATTTAGGGAACTTTTCGGTGAGCATACGAATGTGCAAGGAATGTAGGGATGTGGACCAAGGACAGGCAGAGGGATTAGTTTAATTTGGCATCATGTTCGGCGCAACATCGTGGCTGAAGGGCCTGTGCTGTATCATTCTATGTTCTATCTGATCACATTGTAAGACCATAATACATAGGAGCAGAAATTAGGCCATTCAGCCCATCAAGTCTGTTTTGCCATTCGAACATAGCTGATAGGTTTCTCAACCCCATTCTCCTGGTATATTTTGTGCCCCAGCCCCTGACTATTGTTTGGAGGCCTGTATATAACTCCGACTATGATTTTTTTACTGTTGTGGTTCCTCAGTTCAACCCACACAGATTCTACTCCATCTGACCCTATTTTGTTTCTTACTATTGACTTAATTTCGTTTCTTACTAATAAGGCAACCCCGACCTCCTCTGCCCATCTGCCTATCTTTTCGATAGGATGTATGTCTCTGAATATTCAACTCCCAATCCTGACCCCCCTGCAGTCTCGTCTCTGTGATGTCCACCATGTCATACCAGCCAATTTCGATCTGTGCCACAAACTAATTTACCTTATTCATTATACTGCATGCATTCAGATATAACACCTTCAGTCCTGTATTAACCATCCCTCTTCTCATTGTCATTCGTTGTGCTTGAAGTGCTAAACCTTTCCAAACATTCTGTCCTATTTGTGTCTGTGCTGGAGACTTTAATAACTTCTCCTGTGTTCTGCACTCTTACCTCCTCCTTTAATTTGGGTTTTCTAATTTCCCCTTCAACTGAACACAGCCCCTCCCATTTAATTTAAAACTCTGTCTACACCCCTAGCTATGTGAATCGCTAGGACTCTGGTCCCAGCATGGTTCAGATGAAGACCATCCAACTGGAACAGTCCCTTCTTCCCCAGTACTGGTGCCAATTTCCCATGAATTCAAACCCATTTCTCTCATACCAATCTTTTGAGGAACGCGTAATCTTATTAACCCTGTGCCAATTAGTTTGTGGCTCAGGTAGTAATCCAGTGGTTATTATCTTTTTGGTTCTGCTTTGTAATTTAGCTCCGAGCTGTTCATACTCCTTTATCAGAACCTCTGCCCGAGTTTTATTTACATCACTGGTACCTATATGGACCACAACCACTGGATCTTTACCCTCCCAATCCAAGTTTCTCTGCAACCCAGGTATCCCGAACCTGAGCACCAGGCAGGCAGCACAACCTTCAGGTTTGTCGAACCTGGTCCCAGAGAACAGTTTCTATGCCTCTAACTATATTATCCCTGATTACAACATTTCTCTTCTCTCCCTCCACTTGACTGGCTCCCTGCACCAAGGTGCTGTCCTCAGTTGTTTCATCCTCCCTGCAGTTCCTATTCCTGTCCACAAGGGAGCATAACTCTTGAACCTGTTGGACAAGGATTGGGGCTGAGGTTCCTGCAACTTTACTTCCTGGATCCCTCGACCTGCCTCACTCACAGCCATACCCTCCTGTCCCTGATCACTGGCTGAATTTGAGTTAGCGTAGGGGTGTGCCTGTCTCCTGAAACACAGCGTTCAGTTAACTACTCTCCTCCTTCCCCCCCCCAAAAAAAATCGCAATGTTTGACTCTGAGCTGGAGTTCTTCCAGCAAGCAATGTTTACTACACACATGGTCACTGGGATTGATAATGGGGTCTACCCGCTCCCACATCATGCAGAAACAACACATCACTAGACCCTGTATCCTCATTTTATTTAATTGGTTTTGAATTTGTTTTTTTAAATTTTCAACTGTTTTAATATTTCTTGCTTGTGCAAGTTGTAAACAATAACTTACAAGGTTCAGTTTAACTCCGATTCAAATTTAGCAGACTCCCTTTTAGCCAACCAAATCACAGCCCTCTTGTGACATCGCTTTTCTGTTTCCCTCAGTCAAATCTTTTTGAATCAGAAACACTTACCTTCCCAGGCTGCTCTCCGCTCACCCCTGCTCATCGCCTCTCTCAAGGTGAAAATCTGAGAGGTAAATTTTTAAATCACTTACCTTCCCAGGCTGCTTCCACTCAGCGGCACTCCTGAAGTGCAAGCAGCAAATCTACGAGGTAAGTTTTTATATCACTTACCTTTCCAGATTGCTCTCCATTCGCTCCCGTTCAGTGCAACTCATCCTTTACTACAGCCTGTGAATATATTCAAATTGAAACTAGGTCTGTGATCCTCCCACTTTTAAAAAAAAAATCGAAGACCGAGAAAAAGGGTCCACCGAGAAAACCTTTGTATATATCTGAGGAAGTTTGCAGAGGAATTTAACAGACTATTTCAGGAATTAGGTGTGTTGACACAAGTCATCATGTCAAATTCATTGCTTCAAGTAGATATTGCTGGGTTGACTACCAAACTCTACTTGGGTGTTTGATATACAAAACAGTGGAGTTGATATGGAGGTAGTTACTTTGCAAAATGACATGAGCACTGAAAATAAACTACATTTTCTACATTTCTTTGGAGTGGATTCAGGGTTGCACACAAAGTCAAAAAGTAATGTACAGCTTAAAAAGGTTTACGGCTATTGGTGTAGAGGGTGCTTCATGGAGGTTACGCATTGCCATATGCAGTGAACTAATTTTGAAAAACTGTTTTAAGAACCTAGAAGCTTTGGGCACCATAAGATTCAAAGCAGAAGTTGAGGTCAAGCAGGAAACGTATGTCAAAACATTTACAATGTAGGGGGAAGGAAAAGCATTTTGCAAGTCTCCTACAGTTTCAATTAGATATCCACCAGTCACTAGAAAACTTCTTGGCTGCTCTATGATGCACTTCCCAGTTCAATGAGACTCATCCATGCCCAATGTTGCTCAAGTTTCAAATTAAAAAGCCTAGTTTATACTTATAACTTTTTTCATATCTTTAGCAGCACACTTTCACTGTCACCATCTCCGCCCCTCAGAACCCTGTGGCGAACACCACCCCTGCTCATGACTCCACCGCCATTCCCCCCACTCCAGTTACTGGCTCCGCCCCCACTCCCAGCTCCACACCCACACCAGATCCCAGCTCCCAGCCCTGCCGAGTTTTCACCATTCCCCCTGACCTCCCCCTCACTGAGGACGAACGATCAGTCCTCAGCAAAGGACTCACCTTCATCCCCCTCCGCCCATGCATCAATGAATTTAATGCATGCTATGACGTCGAACACTTCTTCCGCCGCCTCCGTCTCTGAGCTTACTTTCACAATCAGGACTCCCGTCCACCTTCCAGGGACCCCTTCGCCCACCTCCAACACACAGCATCCACCTGGACACCCCACGCTGGCCTATTACCCGCCCTCGACCTCTTTATTTCCAACTGCCGCTGGGACATTAACCGCCTCAACCTGTCTACCCACTCCCCCACTCCAACCCCTCACCCTCACAACGCGCAGCCCTCCAATCCCTCTGCTCCAATCCCGACCTCGCCGTCAAGCCAGCGGATAAAGGGGGCGCAGTGGTAGTCTGGCGCACTAAGCTCTACACTACTGAATCCAAACACCAACTCGAGGATACCTCTTCCTACCGCCCCCTCG
>NC_057711.1:13585264-13590696 GCF_004010195.1 Chiloscyllium plagiosum | reverse complement strand
TAGAGGACTCCAGTCAGCCTACACTGAGAATACAGTGAACAGGTTTTCTCCCCTATCTAGTGGGAAAATGTTCTTGCATTGAAGGCAATCCAGAGAAAGATCACCAGGCTGTTCTTCAAAGTCGAGGGATATTGACGAGAAGAGGTGGAGAAGGTTGAAGTTGCAGTCGCTAAATTTTAGAAAATAAGGCAAATTTATTGATACAGCAAAGATTCTTGTGTTCTTACAGATTCGGTACTGAGACATTGTTTCCCTGAGCAAGGATCTGTAACCGGAGATAAAGGGGAATACAGATACCAGAGAAGCTAACAGAGAAAAGCTGGGCTGTAGAGACTGGAGGATGTTACAGAGTTCGGGTGGTTTGAGATCACTGTTGGTGGTTAGAGATCAGATAGGTTGTCGGGCTGAAAGATGTGATGGAGATTTACATGGTTATCAGTTCTGAAGAACTTACAGAGATCGGGAGGAATATAGGGACGAGACATTGCACAGTAGTAGTTGGAGCTACAGAAGATTTTAGAGAAAGGGAGGGTTATAGGCACTGGAGATTAGACAGATGAGGTGGTATGTAGAGCTACAGGAGTTTCGAGAGAAAGGAAGGATTGGACGGACTCGAGATTACACAGATTGGGGTGGTAGTTGGAGCTGCATGAGTTTATAGAGACCGGGATGATTGTTGGTGCTGGGAATTACACTGACATGGACAAAAGTTGGAGCTGCAGGGGTGAGTGAGATAGGAAGGGTTGAAGGGGCTTGATCAGTTCACACAGCAAGGGAGAAGTGTAGGGCTTGGAAGAGCCAGAGAAACTGAGGGTTGTAGGGCTGCAGGAGTTCAGAGAGTTAGTGAGGACTGTGAAGGCAGGTTTGCAGCATTCCCATCAGTTACACACAGATGTGGAGTGCTGTTCTGGAGGAGGTTACAGAAATCAACAGGGTTGCAGATACTGGAAGATATTACAAAGACAGTGAGCTGTAGTATTCGAGGAGGTTACAGCGACAGGATGCAGTGAGGAGTTGGAGGCTGCTATAGGTATTAAACATGCTGCAAGGGATCAATAACCTTACATCGATCAGGGGGATTGGAAGTTCTGGAGATAAAGAATGAGAATTGCATTAACTGAAAAATATCACAGAGATGGGGAGTAACATATGAGTTATAGGAATTGTAACATGGGATGAACTGTATTCAATGGAGTCAGGAAAGATGCAGGAAGATCTGAAGGGACTACAGGTGATCAAAAGGACAGTGAGGCTTCTCACTGTAGGATTGGGGCAGTTTACGCAGATAGGGAGAATTTTATGGAATGGTGCTATTTACGGAGATTATGAAGTTGTATAGAATTGAGGAACGAACACAGCTATGGAAGGCTGTAGGTAATGAATAGATTTGCTGATGCCAGATGCTGAGGTTCTGGAAATTAATTGGATCGGAAAGCTGTACAATCTGTCAGAGCTTACAGAGACGGGAACAGCAATCGAGCCTGGAGACACTAACACAGATAGGGACTATTGCAGACACTAGAGGAGGTATCTGCTTTAGGGATGGTTGTAGGGGAGTGTAACAGATAGGGTGTAAGAGCTGGAGAAGGTTATGGAGATGATTAGATTGGTGGAGAGACTGGAGGAGCTTACAATGGCAGGGCTGGTGATAGTGACAGGCGAAAGTTACAGAGATAGTAAGTCTTGTAGAAACTGATCGGGAGAGTCACAAACATTGGAGTTGGTTCCACAGATTGGGATGTTACAGCGACCTGAGAGGATTACGCAGGTAAGGAGGATTGTAGGATGTTCACATTTTCAGAGTGTTCCAGGACTAGAAAACGTTACTAAGTTAAGGAGGGAGCCTGCGGGAGTTCACAGAGCCTCGGAGGTTTGAAGGGTTTGGGGCTGTTTATGGATAGAGGGATATATTTAGGGACAGTAATATGGAACGTGGAGGGAGAGTTTAGATTAGATTTCCTTCAGCATGGGAACAGGTACTTCGCCCCAACAAGTCCACACCAAATCTCCAAACAGTAACCCCCCAGAGCCTCTTCTATCTGACAATGCAACTAACATTATGAGCAACTTAGAATGGCCAATTCACCTGATCTGTACATCTTTGGACTGTGGGATGAAAACGGAGCAAACCCACGCAGACACGGGCAGAATATGCAAACTCCACACAGTCAGTCACCCAAGGGAGGAATAGAACCTGGGTCTCTGGCGCTGTGAGGCACCATTGCTCAGCACTGAGCCACCGTGCTGCACCAAATTTCAGAATTACACAAAGAGGGAATGTTTGAGGTGCTGGGAGGACTGTCGGGAGTGGAGGAGCAAACAGAGTTGTGGAGTGCTGTTGTGGCTTGAAAAGGGTCTGGAGGTGTTTATACAGATAAGGAGCGCTGTAGGGATGAGAAAACCTTACTGTGATTGCGTGGTGCTGTAGGCCAGGAGGCAGGACTGTTATATGGCCTGCAGTGATATCATGTTCTCCTGGGGCTTGAGGAAGGTACACAGGTGGGTATGTTGGTCCAGGCTGGAGGAATTTACAGAGACGGGGGCACCGTACGTATTGTGCAAGACTACAGAAATAGGGATTATTGTACTGGGTACAGGATGAGATTATTGAGATTGGGCATGTTATCAACACTGGAGCAATGTACACACTGGGAGAGTCATCAGCATTGGAGTAGGTTTCAAATCTACAGCGGGAGTATGAGAGGGGTGGAGGTTATAGAAACAGGAAATTTTCTGGCAAGTACAAGCATTCAACGCAAATGAGTTGATCTGAAAGGTATGTCTCCTTGCTGTACGACTCTACCACACGACAGGAGACAGCGTGAGGGGGGAATATAGAACAGAAGGATCCCAGGTTTCAATGCCATCTCCTTGGGGGGAGGCCTGTTTTCCCCTTTATTGTACTGATCCTCACTAAGACAGTACAGGCCTGGATTGATAACTTTCAACTTCCGATATTGACATGGGAAGGCTCAGTACAGCAGTGATGAAAATAAACAAGATGGTGGAGATTGAGCCTGGAAACCATCATGCTCTGTGTTCGTGCTTCAACACTGTATCTATGTCATGTCTTCTGGACCAAAGTTTGATGCCTTAAGTATACTCTGCTCTGTTCATTGTGAGTGATCTTACCTATCTGCAGGATTTACTGAAGGCTCTAGATCTCACTCTCGCAGACCAACTGTCTTCAGTGTGGTGATGAATGAAACAGGAATTTGGACTTCTGCAGAGTCAAAAACATCCTGATCACCTACAGGAGACAGAGAACTTGTCAGAATTGGAAATTAAACTGATGCAGTGAGGTTTACACATGGAGAATGGCACTGAGCCCCACAGAGATCTGGAAAATCCCTGTCTCCATCCCTGGCCTGAGCTGCCTCGTCTCCGTGGAGTGGAGAGTTCTGTTGGCTCAGGATCTGGAGCAGCTGCAAAGGCTGCACTCACCGGCAGCAATTAAACCCTCACGGTGACAGATATCACATGGAGAGATACTGAGTGATATCACCAGAGTGCAAGAAGGCATCACAATCAAACCACGGTCAGGAAGAAGGTGCACTTGGATCAGTACTCAGAGATGTGGGAGCTATCAGTGTGCCAGGCAATGATCTCGCGTTACTCTCACTCGACTGTGCATCCAGAATTTAATGCCCGTAGCAGGGTTACCCATCTGACTACTAAATACCATTTAAGTCTGGAAATCTGTTATTGGTTGCCGATCAGGCCGACATATGAATCCAGACTCAGAGCAATTGGTTTGACTCTCAAACACCCTCTGAAATGGTCTGGCAAGCCACTCAGGTCTAAGACTGGTCAGGGTAAGCCTAAGATGCTGGCCAGCCAGAGACAGCAATATCCCAAGAGTGCATTAAAACCAACCCAGCTGGAAGCAGTGTCCTGGCCAATCATGTCGGTCGGTTTATGGATAGGGCTTTAAACTGACAGAGAGGATGCAGGGACAGGGTTCAGGTGAAACCAGATTTCCAAATCCCATGAGAAAATGTGAAGCCTCGGAACCGCATGGGGATGAGGCTGACGACAAGCACAAAGGAACAGGAAAGGACAGAGTTGAACTAAAACTGGACACCAGCGAATATGATTGTGACAGGACATTGTGGGAAAATGTTAATTATAATGCTGTTTATTTTTGGAATGGACAAAGTATCTGCATTATGGTGAGTTGTGACACAGGGAAAAATGAGATTTCGTCATCAGACAGACGTGAGTACATGGTGAACAAAAGGTGGAACATAAATATTCAACTGTGAACAACCTTACAGGATCTCAGGCAGAACGGAAAAGCAAGATGGGGACCCTGACACTAATGGATAACAAAGGCATTACAGAGAAAGCATTTGGTCTCAGATTATGCAATTGAATCAGCCTGAATGCAAATGCTGGGTGCTACGTGTCAAAAACAAAAGCAAGAGGACATTTTTTAAGCTGGCTAGCAGTATTTCGTTGCACATCCCTGCATTAAACAGGAATTCATTGCACTTTGTAACAAAGGTGGTGTGATAATTTTGGGGGACTTCAATCTTTGTATAATCTGGAACAGATACATTGGCAAGAGTGATGTTATCCGAGATCCTCCTTGAATGTTTTAATCAGTGTTTCCTTGAATAACACATCGTCCCATATGCCAGCACTTGCCCCATATCCCACTAAACCCTTTTTATTCACATACCAATCCAGATGCCTTCTGAATTCTGCAATTTTACCAGTCTCCACCATTTCCTCTGGCAGTACATTCCAAACATACACCACATTCTGCGTGAAAATGTTGCCCCTTAGGTCCCTTTTAAATCTTTCATCTCTCACCCTAAACCTATGCCGTCTGGCTCTGGTCTCCACCACACCAGGGAAAAGACATTGTCTGTTTATCCTATCCATGCCCCTCATGATTTTACAAACCTCAAGAATGTCACCCCTCAGCCTTCAACCGTCCGGGGAAAACAGTCGTTTCAACCTCTCCCGATAGCTCAAATCGTCTAACCCTGGCAACATCCTCGTAAAACTTTTCTGAACACTTTGAAGTTTCACAACATCTTTCCAGTAGTAAAAAGACCAGAATTGCACGCAATATTCCAAACGTGGCCTAACCAGTATCCTGCACAGCTGCAACATGACCTCCAAACTCCTGTACTCAGTGATCTGACCAATAAAGGAAAACATACCGAACACCTACTTCACTATCCGCGTACCTGCGACTCTACTTTCAAGGTGCTATGAACTCCAAGGTATCTTTGTTCAGCAACACTCCCTAGGACCTTACTATTAATTGTATAAGCCCTGCTCAGATATGCTTTCCCAAAATGCAGCACCTCCCATTTATCTGAATTAAACTCCATCTGTTATTCCTCAGCCCATTTGCCCATCTGATCAAGATCCCGTTGTAATCTGAGGCAACCTTCTTCACTGTCCACTATATCTCA
>NC_057711.1:13558708-13584987 GCF_004010195.1 Chiloscyllium plagiosum | reverse complement strand
GAATGGGGAGATGATGGGGGAGACCGGGTCAGGGTGGAGAGAGAGAGACTGGGGACAAGGAAATGGAAAGGATAAAGAATCCTATGGAGAGTAACTCAACTACCTGACTTACCAAAACTGTTGCACTGGGGTGGTGGCAGTATAGTTGGTAATATCACTGGGCTAGTAATCCAGGACCACAGATGAATGTTCTGGGAACATGGGTTTGAATCCCACCATAGCAGGAGGAATGGTTTCAATTTCATTAAAGATCTTAAAAGACAGCTAACCTGACGATGACCACTTAGCCACGATTGATTATTGTAAAGATCCAAAAGAGAAAATGCTGGAAAATCTCAGCAGGTCTGGCAGCATCTGTAAGGAGAGAAAAGAGCTGACGTTTCGAGTCTAACTGACCCTTTGTCAAAGTGCTTTGACCAGCTTTGACAAAGGGTCAGTTAGACTCGAAACGTCAGCTCTTTTCTCTCCTTACAGATGCTGCCAGACCTGCTGAGATTTTCCAGCATTTTCTCTTTTGGTTTCAGATTCCAGCATCTGCAGTAATTTGCTTTTATATATTGTAAAGATCCATCTGCTTCACGAATGTACTTTAGGAAAGCAAACTTGCTATTCAGTCTGACTCCAGATATACAACAATATGATTGACCCTTAACAGCTCTCTGGGCTCCTCAGGATGGGTAATAAATGCTGACTTAGCAGGAAAATCAACACCCCATGAACAAATTTAACAAAAAAAAGAGCATAATGGCATACTGCATGTTTGCCTGCATTTGGGTTAAAAAATGGAAAGGCGACCTATTATCTTAATAAGGGGAGACATCTGGGTGCTCCAGTGCAGAGGGATCTGGGTGTACTCATTCAAGAGTCACAGAAAACTAGCATGCATAGACAGCAAATAATAAAGAAAGTGAATGGAATGTTACCCTTTATAGCTAAAGGAATAAAATCTAAAAGTAAGTAAGTATTATTGCAACTATACTAGCATTATCCGAGGAGCAGAAGAATTGACGTTCCAAGCATAAGCCCTTCATCAGGAAGCCCTTCATTCCTGATGAAGGGCTTATGCTCGAAACATCGATTCTTCTGCTCCTCGATCTGCAGTCTTCACTTTCTCCCAGAGACGAGGGGTTTGTCACATGAAGAGAGATTGGACAGTTTAGGCCGATACTGTCTGGAATTTAGAAGAATATGGGAAGATCAGATTGAGGTATTGAAGATGATTAAAAGATGTGTTTAAAATAGATGTGGAGCAGATGCTTCCTTTTGTGGGGAATTCTAGGGCGAGTGGTCATAGTCGTACGATAAGGATGAGCCAATGTAAAACAGAGTTGAAGAGAAAGTACTTCCAATTCGCTACCACTAGGTGCAGTGGATGCTGGGACAGTGAGTAAATTTATGGAGGAGTTACACGGATTTTTAATTGGTAATGGGTTGAAGGGATATGGAGAGTAAGCAGGAATGTGGGTGAGGAACACATCAGCCATGATCGAATGGTGGGGCAAACTCAATGGGCCAAATGGCGAAGCAGACTTGATGGGCCAAATGGCCTAATTCTGGTCCTGCATCTCATGAAATTATGAAGATCAACAGCAAGGCTCTGATCAACCCTCTGTTAACTTTCCTGAAAACTCCACGTTAGCTAGATGTGATTTTACCTCGCAACATAACTGCTAGCTTGTTGATTGACCTATTTTTTTGTCCCAAGTGTCTCTTCATTTTGTCCCAAATTATTGTTACTGCTAGTTTCCCACCATCAGAATTAAAGTAACTGTAGTTACTGGGTATATCTTATCACTTTTTGCAATATATATAATTTTCAAATCTGCAGAAACACCCCACATGCTTCGGGATGACTAAAAAAATTAATGCCTGATGCTTCCCCAATTTCCACTAATTTCTGCATTTCATCTGGTCCTGTTAAATACAGGTACATATCTAATGTTTCCTCCTTATCAATTTTAAATCTTCTGTGTGCCTGAATTGCCTTTTGTTTTTCCGTGGCCTGCGCAACATCTTTTTATTTGGTAAAGACAAATGTAAGGTGTTAGTTTAATAACTCAGCCATGCCTCCTGACTCCATATGTCAATCCCTTTTGCTTTGGTCCCTAATTAGCTCCACAGCTCCTTTAGCCACTCTTATCATTTACCTGCCTAAGGAAAACTTGAGATTCTCTTTGTGGTTGTTGCTAGTCTCTTTTCATACTCCCTCATTGCTTCTCCTATTTGCTTATTAGTTTCCTTTTTGAACTTTTAGATTCAGACTGCAATTGCATTTTTTATCTGACATCTAAGTGAGCTTTTCCTCTTTTAGATTCTGTTGTCAGGGCTTATGCCTGAAATGTCGATTCTCCTGCTTCTCAGATGCTGCCTGACCAGCTGCGCTTTTCCAGCACTGCACTCTCCAACTCTGACCTCCAGCATCTTCAGTGCTCACTTTCTCCCACTAGTTCTTTTTGCCCTACCTTTCCCTGTGAAGGGAATGTTCCTTAACCTGTTGTCATTGAAGAAACTTGGAAATTAATTTATACACCACAGGGATCCAGAAATGGTGATATAATAATGACGAGTTCTTTGTGACCTTGCTTGAAAGATGGCAAGGGCACTAGGGAAAACTCTCTGCTTTTCTTTGCAAAAATGCCAAGAGATTTTTTACATCCATTCAAGGGGGGGGCAGAAGAGATCTTGGTTTAACATCCCGCCTGAAAGATGCAGTATTGCACTCATCATTACAGGAACACAACAATTACTGAGCCAGATTTTGGGTTTTTTTATTTGATACAATGTTTAATTAGAGTCATAAATCCAGTCAAACTCAGCACCTCTGGCAGCATCTGTGGAAAGGAGAGTCAATGTTTCAGACTGTTGGCACACAGTTTGACACAAAAGTCACTGGATAGTGACTGGACAGTGTGGCACTGATACCAGAAAAGACTTGCAACCTTCTAACCTGCGTGGTCTATCACTACACCATATGTTGAGGATAACTCAGGAAATATTATTAATGGAGATGCTAGAATCCATAAAGAGGGTATAAAAACTAGCATAAACACTTATCCTGAATGCTTGCAGCGTTTAAAATAAGGGAGATGAGTTAATGGCACAGATCATCGCGAATGAGTATGATTTAGTAGCCATCACGGAGATAAGATTGCAGGATGGTCACGACTGGGGGTTAAATATCCAAGGATATCAGACTATTTGGAAGGACAGACAGGAATGTAAGGGATGTGGTGTAGCTGTGATATTTAAGGATGACATCAGGGTGGTGGTGAGAGCTGGTACACATTCTATGGAGAATAAGATTGAATCCATTTGGGTGGAAATTAGAGATGTTACGAAGAAAAGGTCACTGATCGACAGAATCTATAGGCCACCAAATAATACTATCACACTGGGGCAGTCAACAAGCAAATAAATAAGCAATGCCTTTAAAAATGGTATGGCAATTATCATGGGGGATTTTAATCTACAGGTTGATTAGTCGAATCAGGTTGGTCAGGGTAGCCTTGAGGAGGAGTTCATTGAATGTATCTGCATTAGTTTTCTTGAACAGTATGTAACGGAACCGACAAGGAAGCAAGCTATCCGAGATTGGGTTCTGTGTCATGGGACAGGAATAATTAGTGATCTCATAGTTAGGGTACCTTTTGGAAGGAACGATCACAGTATTAGTGAGTTTTGGGAAGATTTGTAGCACAGGTTGGTTTCTGGATGTAGGTTTGCTTTCAGATGTTTCGTCACTGTACTAGATAACATCATCAGTGAGCCTCTGGATGAAGCACTGGTGGCATGGCCCATTTTCTATTTGTGTGTTTAGATTTCCTTGGGTCGGGATGTCATTTCCTGTGGTGACATTATTTCCTGTTCTTTTTCTCAGCGGGTGGTAAATGGGATCTAAATCTATGTGTTTGTTGATAGAGCTCCAGTTGGAATGCCATGCTTCTAGGAATTCTCATGCATGTCTCTTTTAGCTCCTCCGAGGATGGGTGTGTTGTCCCAGTCGAAGTGTCCTTCCTCATCTATATGTACGGATACTGGTGAGAGTGGGTCATGTCTCTTTGTGGCGAGTTGATGTTCATGTATCCTGGAGGCTACTTTTCTGCCTGTTTGTCCAATGTAGTGTTTGTTACAGTTCTTGCAAGGTATTTTGTAAATTACATTAGTTTTGCTTGTTGTCTGTATAGGGTCTTTCAAGTTCATTAGCTGCTATTTTAGTGCCTTGGTGGATATGTGGGCTACCGTAATACCAAAAGGTCTGAGCTGTCTGGCAGTCATTTCTGTGATGTCTTTGATGTAAGGGAGAGTGGCTAGGGTTTCTGGACGTATTTTGTCTGCTTGTTTGGGTTTGTTGCTGAGAAACCGGCAGACTGTGTTCATTGGGTACCTGTTCTTTTTCCAATACACTGTATAAATGATTTTCGTCTGCTTTGCGTAATCCCTCTGCTGCAGTGTGCAGTGGCTCATTGAAATAATGTTCATTTGTAGGTGTTGGGATGATTGCTTCTGTAGTTCAGTATTTGGTCAGTATGTGTTTCCTGTAGACGCTGGTTTGAAGTTCCCCATTGGCTGTTCACTCTACTGTGACATCTAGGAATGGCAGTTTATTGTTGTTTTCCTCTTTAGTGAATTTTATGTCAGTAAGGGTATTATTAATGGTCTTGAAGGTTTCTTTTAATTTGTTTTGTTTAGTGATGACAAAGGTGTCATCAAGGTAGTGAACCCAAAGTTTGGGTCCGCTACGTGGATGACAAAGCGGCCACAACCACCTGATGAAGGAGCAGCGCTCCGAAAGCTAGTGCTTCCAATTAAACCTGTTGGACTATAACCTGGTGTTGTGTGATTTGTAACTTTGTACACCACAGTTCAACATCAGCATCTCCAAATCTTGCCCAATGAAATAACCGAGGCTTCCTCGTTGAATGTTTTTTTCAAACTAAGATTTTTTGAATAGTAAAGGAACTGAGGGTTACAGTGAGAGGGTGGGTAAGTGGAGCTGAGGCCATGAATAGATCAGCCATGATCTTATTGAAAGGCGGAGCAGGCCTGAGGGGCCAGATGGCCTACTCCTGCTCCTAGTTCTTAAGGTCTTATGTTTAGTGTGTAATGATTCCAGGTCCACTGGTGTGCAATGGAAAAACTGTAAAGTGCTGCTTTTTATCACTTGTTATGTATGCTATGATATTTAGACATGTGATAATAGATTCTGATTTAGTTTCAGTATGTGCTAATTCAGAGAGAGCTGTGGGCTAATATAGCTGAACATCTGACTTACTGAATTAGGTGAAAGTTGATCATCTTGTTTAGATAGGAAGTGGGGATTGTCGCTGAGTCAGGCCAGTTTGTTGCCATATTTATTAAATCTCTATTCTGTTTGCACTTTTCCTATTGCTGCTAGTATAGATGGCATGTTTATTTGTCTGTACCTTTGTTTGAAGTCCTGGAATGTTGGACTATGGAACATATACAACAGGAATTACGATCCCAATAAAATTCTTATCCTTCAACTCACTGTTGATAGTGATGACTGAATAGATTCATTCAGCTGTTGCCACACTGAACCAGCCTTCTATTTGGATCACTTGAATTTCTTTTTGTGGCAGGTCATGCCATTGGCTATCCAATCCTTCCTCTGCGCTTCTGAATTTTCATGTTCTCTGTACGTCTGTGTGCAGGGTCACAAAATGTATTCCAGCAGTTCGCATTGTTGAAGCATGTCTATAACCATCACAGCTTTCTTGCAGTGGTGAACACATTCATCGGCTCATCACTATTCAGTGTTAGCTCTGAGTCACTTTTGCCTCTTGAGTCACAACAGTGAGAGTTCAAATTCTAAACAATGCTGAGACTCCAGTGCTGTCCTTAGAGTTTTGTATCGTCAGAAATGCTGTCTTATCACATGAGGAATTAATCTGTGGCTTGATCTGTTTTCTTAATGTCACTAAATAGATTACCTGATCATTATCATGTTTGTGTGTAAATTGGCTTCTGTGTTGCCCACATTATAGTGGTGAAATGTGGTGCAGTGATAGTGTCCCCATCTCTGGGTTATGAGGCCCAAGGTCAGATCCAATCTGTGCATCGTAACACTTCTGAACAGTTGATAGAATACACTTCGCAAACACTTTGTTAGTTGCAAATTACTTTGGAATATTCTGAGCTTGTAAAAGGTGCTACAGAAATGCACATGGTCATTCGGTTTTTGTGAATCACAAATTATATTGACCTGGTGTGTTCTTTGAAAAGTATTGTGTGTGTGTGTGTTTTGCTCTTTATTTCTCATCTTTTACAGTGCTGACCTAAACATCCAGTAAACAGAGGATGTGATTTTTGAAATGTGAAAGGCAATTTGAGGGCTTGTTGGTCAGAGAACTGAGGAAGGTAGTTCGCTCGGAGAGAAGATAGAAATAGTGTGTGTGGAGGCTGCATGAATTAAAATGCTGGTGTGATCTCTCTCTGCTGTTTGGGCTGTGGAAAATGTGAAAGGCAATTTGAGGGCTTGTTGGTCAGAGAACTGAGGAAGGTAGTTCGCTCGGAGAGAAGATAGAAATAGTGTGTGTGAAGGCTGCATGAATGAAAATGCTGGTGTGATCTCTCTCTGCTGTTTGGGCTGTGGAAAGCATGTGAAGATATAGTGGAGAATGAAGACAAGGAACATGGGGAAGGAGTGGAGAAGAGTTGTGGTCCTTTTCATTCTTCAAAAGAGCAGATGAAAGTTTCTCCCATTTCACGAATGTATGAGAAACCAGTCATTTTGTGAAAAGCTGGATAATGCTGAAAATCATATACTGGAGGCAGTTCTGCAAAGCTTCTCTGGCAGCACCTTCCAAACCCACAATCTGTGCCATGTAGAAGGACAAGGGCAGTAGATACATGGGAAGACCACCTCCTGCAACTTCCAAAACAAAAACCCTTTTGCCTCTGTGCGATCTGTATCCCTGTATTCCCTAGGAGACAGTGAAGTCTGCAGATGCTGGAGATCTCTCTATTCGCTGCCTATTCACATATCTGTCAAGATGCCTTTAAAACATTGCTATTAAATCTGCCTCCACCACCACCTCCGGCACCACATTCCTGGCACTTAGAGTCATGGAGATATCCAGCATGGAAACAGATCCTTCAGTCTAATTCAACCATTCCAACCAGATGTCCTATGTAAATGTAAATCTAATTCCATTTGTCAGCAGTTAGCCCATATTGCTTTTAAACCTTACCTATTCATATACCCATCTAGATGCCTTTTAAATGTTGTAATTGTACCAGCCTCTATCACTTCCTCTGACAGCTCATTTAATACAGGCACCCTCTGTGTGATAAGGCTCCTTTTATATCTTTCCCCTTTCATCTTAAACCTCTGCCCACTAGATTTGGACTCCCCCCACCCCCACCCTGGAGAAAAGACCTTGCTTATTTACTCTATCCATGCACCTCATGATTTTATAAACCTCTATAAGGTCACCCCCCAGCCTCCGATGCTCCAGGGAAAACTGCCCCAGCCTATCCAGCCTCTCCCTATAACTCAAATTCTCCAACCCTGGCAACATCCTTGTAAGTCTTTTCTGAACACTTTCAAGTTTCCCAACATCCTTCCTACAGGAGGGAGACTGGAATTGCATGCAATACTCCAAAGGTGGCTGAACTAATATCCTGTACAGCTGAAACATGACCTCCCAATTCCAATACTCAGTGCACTTACCAAAAAGCAAGGCATACCAAATGCCGCCTTCACTATCCTACCTACCTACAACTCCACTTTCAAGGAGCTAGGAACCTGCACTCCAAGGCCTTTTTGTTCAGCAACATTTCCCTGGGCCTTACCATTAAGTGTATAAGTCCCCCCTGGTTAGCCTTTCCGAAACGCACCACCTCACATTTAAATTCCATCTATCAATCCTTGGTCCATTGGCGCATCTGATCGAGATCCCATTGTACTCTGAGGTAACCTTCTTCGCTGTCCACCACATCTCCAATTTTAGTGTGATCTAAAGCGGTCAACCAGTCTGTGCTTGATTCATAGAGTAGGCCTCATTGGGTGAAGTGCATGCAGTACACCAGATTGGAGGAGGTGTGACTTCACCTCTTGTATGAGTCTGCCATGAGGAACTTTGTCAAAGGCCTTGCTAAAGTCTTTACAGGTAACATCTACTGCCCTGCCCTCATCAATTATCTTTGTCACTTTCTCCAAGAACTCAATTGAGTTTGTGAGATACAACCTTCCCCGCACAACACCATGCTGCCTATTGCTAATAAGTTCATATTTCTTTCAAGTATGAGTAAATCCTATGCTTAGGAATCTTCTCCAGTAATTTCCCTACCACTGATGCAAGGCTCACAGGCCTGTAATTTCCCAAATTATCCCTGTTGCCATTCTTAAACAAAGGAACAATTCTCCAGTCCACTGTATCCCCTTTAGTCACAGGAGCGGTCTCAAAGATTTTGTACAAGGCCCCAGCCATTTCCTCACCCACCTCCCTCAGCATTTTGAGTTTGATTTACTGTTGTCACGTACTGAGATACAGTGAAAAGTGTTGTTTTGCATGTACTATGCAGGTAGACCGTACCATACAAAGCACATCAGGGTAACAGAATACAGTGTTACAGCTGCAGAGAGAGATATCAACAAACATTTGAGGGGTTCATTCAAAAGTCTAGTAACAGTAGTGAAGAAGCTTTCTTGAATTTATTCGTATGTGTATTCAAACTTGTATATTGTCTGCCTGACAGAAGAGGGTGGAAAAGAGTATTACTGGAATGGGTAATCTTTGATGTTGGTTACTTTCCTGAGGCATGAGAAGTGTAGGTGGAACCAATGGATGGAAGGCTGGTTTGCATGATGGACTGGGCTGTGTTCATGACTCTGTAATTTCTTGCAGTCTTGGGAAGAGCAGCTGCTGGAATAGATGTGATCAGGTCCTGGGGACTTGTCTACCTTCATGCTTTTCAAAACACCCAACACATTTTTTACGTTGACTTTTCAACTACAAGAGGATGGAGGTTTAAGGTGAGAGAGGGAAAGTTTAAGGGAGAAGTGCGGGGAAAACTTTTTCACACAGAGGGTGGTTGGTGCCTGGAACACACTGGGAGAAGGTGAGGACTGCAGATATTGGAGATCAGAGTCGAGAGTGTGGTTCTGGAGAAGTCAGGCAGCATCTGAGGAGTAGGAGAATCGACGTTTCAGGCATCGGCCCTTGATAAAACCAAAGAAGACACCTCGTGAAGGGTGTATGCCTGAAACGTCGATTCTCCTGCTCGGATGCTGCTTGACCTGCTGTGCTTTTCCATCACCACAATCTCGGCCTGGAACACACTGCTAGTGAAGTTGGTGGAAGCAGGTACGTTAGCAGCATTTAAGGTGTATCTCAATAGACACTCGAACAGGAGTCAAACAGAGATAGAAACCATGCATGGACAATAAGTAGTGGGTCTAAATATGTATTAGAATCAGCGCAGGCTTGGGCTGAAGAATCCGTTCCTGTGCCATATTGTTTTGTATGTGCCTTAGAATATCAACATACCCCTCCTGGGACTCACCTGAGACTGACATTCCTGATGAAGGGCTTATGCCCGAAACGTTGACTCTCCTCCTCCTCGGATGCTGCCTAATCTGTTGTGCTTTACCAGTGCCACATTTTCGATACTAAACCTTACGTATGCTTCCTTTTTCTTTTTGATTCAGATCTCAATTTCTTTTGTCATCCAAGGTTCCTGAATTTTGCCATCCTTATCTTTCATTATCAAGGAAATGCTAGTCCTGCACTCTCATCAACTGACCTTTGAAAAATTCCGACATGTCAGATATGAATTTTCCCTCAAACAGCCATCCCAATCTACATTCCCCAGTTCCTACCTAATATTGTGATAGTTATCCTTCTCCCAGTTTAATACTTTCACCCGAAGGCTACTTTTGACCTTATCCATAAGTAACTTAACACATGCAGAATTATTGTCACTGTTTGCAAAATGCTCCGCTACTGAAGCTTTGATTACCTGGCCGGGCTCATTCCCAATGTCAATAAGGCCCCTTCCGTCATTGGATTATTTACGCTTGTTTCAAATACCATCCTGGACACACCTAACAAATTCCCGACTCCATCTAAGGCCCTGACATTAAATGTGTCACAGTCAGGATAACGGATGTTAAAATCACCCATCAAAAGAACGCTATTGCTTTTAAATTTTCCTGTAATCTGTCCACATATCTGTTCTTCCATCTCTGTCTGGCTGTTGGGTGGCCTGTAGTATAATTCAATTAAAGTGATTGCACCCTTCCTATTCCTGAGTGCTATCCGTTTGACCTAGCTGGATGCGCCCTCCAAGATGGCCTCCCTCAGTACAGCTGTGATATTCTCCCTTATAAGTAATGCAACTCCCTCACCTGTTTTACATCTATCTCTATCTCACCTGAAACATCTAAATCGCAGAGCATTAAGCTGCCAATCTCGTCCCTCTCACAATCAAGGTCTGAAACAAAAAAGAGAAATTACTGGTGAAACTCAGCAGGTCTGGCAGCATCTGTGGGAAGAAAGCAGAGTTAATGTCTCAAGTCCAGTGATGTTTCATCAGGGTCATTCTGATAAAGAGTCCATAAGACCATTAGATAAAGAAGCAGAAATAGGCCATTCAGCCCATTAAGACTTGCTCCACCATTCAATCATGGCTGATATGTTTCTTAACCCCATTCTCCTACCTTCTCCCTGTTACCCTTGATCCCCTTACCAATCAAAAACCAGTCTATCTCTGTGTTAATTACCTTCATAGCGTCATAGAGTCCTACAGCATGGAGACAGGCCCTTCAGCCCAAACTGGTCTGTGCAGACCAAAATCTCCATCTATGCTAACCCCATTTCCTTGCAATTGGCCCATATCCTTCTAATGCTTTCCTATCCTTGTATTTGTCCAAATGCCTTTTAAATATTGTTAAAGTACCAACCTCAACCACTTCTGTTGGCAGCTTTTTCCATGTACGTACCACCCTCTGTGTAAAACAGTAGCCCCTCAGGTTCCCTTTTATTCTTTCCCATCTATCCTTAAATTGGTGCCCTCTCGCCCTTGGTTCCCCAACCCTGGGAAAAAGACTGAGGGCATTCACCCTATCCATGCCTCTCATGTTCTTAGACACCTCTTATAAAATCCCCCTCCATCTCCCATGCTCTGAAGAAAAATGTCCTAGTTTGTCCAAACTCTCTCTACAACTCAGACCCTTGAGTCCTGGCAAGGTCCTTGTAAATTTCTTTTGTGCTCTTTCCAGTTTAATACAATTCTTCCTATAGCATGGTGACCCAGACTGAACACAGTACTCCAAGTGCAGCCTCACCAATGTACTGTACAACTGCAACATAACTTCCCAACTTCTACTCTTAGTGCCACTGTGTAGTGCACTGTGCCAAACATCGTCTTCATTGCCCTGTCTACCTGTGACTCCATTTTCAGAGAACCATGAATCTGAACTCCAAGATCCCTCTGTTCCACTGCGCTCCTTAAGGCCCGACCATTCACCATGAAACTTCTGCCTTGATTTAACTTTCCCAAATGTAAGACATTGCACATCTATATTAAGCTCCATTTACTACTTCTCAGCCCACTTCCCCAGCTGACCAAGGTCCTGTTGCAATTTCTGATAACCTTCCTCATTATCCATGATACCTGTTTAGTGTCATTTGCAAACTTACTGTTCATGCCTTGTACATTCTCATCCAAATCATTGGCATCAATAACAGACAGCAATGTGTCTAGCACCGACCCCGAGGTATGCCGCTAGTCACAGGCCTCCAGTCTGACAAGTATCTTTCCACTTTGCTTCCTACCATCAAGCCAATTGTGTATCCAATTTGCCCACTGAATTCCATGCAATCTAACCTTCCAGAGCAGCCAACTGGATGAAATCTTGTCAAAGGCCTTATTGAAATCCATACGGACTATGTCTACGGCCCTTCCTTTGTCAACTTTCCTGGTCAGTTCATGGAAGAACTCTATCAAATTTGTGAGACATGATCTCCCACGCACAAAGCCATGCTGACTACTCCAAATCCAACCCTGTCTTTCCAAATGCATGTACTGTCTTATTCCTGAGAATCTTCTCAAGTAACTTACCTATCACATATTTTGGGTTTACCGGTCTATAGGTCCCAGGTTTTCCTTTGCAGCCCTTCTTGAATAACGGGACAACATTCGCTACCCTCCAGTATTCCAGGACCTCACCCATGGCTAATGATGCAAAAATATCAGCCAGGGTCCCGCATTTTCTTTCTCAAGCCTCTTGGATATATCTGGTTTGGACCAGGAGATTTATCCACCTTCTTACATTTTAATACAGCCTCCTCTACTGCAATATTGGACTGTCATCAAGATATCATCGCTAACGTCCTCAAGTTCCCAAGTCGTCTTGTCTTTCACCACAGTAAAAACAGAGGAGAAATATTCATCAAGGACCTCCCCCATCTCCTGTGGTTCTACACATATTTGTCCACTTTGGTCCTTGAGGGGTCCTATTCTCTCTGGAGTTACTTTTTTCTTAAGTATCAAAGAAAAAAATATCATTAGCCTAATTTTCTCAGGCAAGGCTATCTCGTGCCCCCTTTTTGCCATCCTGATTTCCTCCTTCAGTAAACTCCTGTGTCCCCCATCCACCTCCAGAGAGTCCCTTTGTCCCAGCTGCATGTACCTGATCCTTATTTCTGGTCCAAGCCTCAATATCTCTTGTCATCCAGGGTTTCCTATTCCTGCCAACCTTGCCCTTCACCCTCTTAGGAACATTTAGACCTTGAACTCTAGATATCTCACATTTAAAGGCCTCCCACTTTTTCAGAGATCCCTTTGCCTGCAAACAAACTACTCCAATCAATCTCTGCAAGCTCCTGTCTAATTCCATCAAAATTCACCTTGCCCCAGTTTAGAACTTGAACCTATGGACCAGTTTTGTCCCTCTCCGTAACTATTTTAATAAAACTATGTTTACTGGTCCCAAAGTGCTCCCTCACTGTCACCAAGTCACCTGTCCTTCTGTGTTTCCCACTCAGTGACTTGGCCTCCACAGCCTTCAGTGGCAATGAGTTCCACATATTCACCATCCCTCTGTCTGAAAAAGGTCCTCCTCATATCAATTTTACAGGGTCTGAGGCTGTGCCCTCGGGTCCTAGTCTCTCCTACCAGTGGAAACATCTTCTCCACATCCATTCTATCCAGGCCCCTCAGTATCTGTAAGTTTCAATCAACTCCCCCCTCATCCTTCTAAACTCCACATGTGGACCTGTAGTCCTCAACCGCTCCTCTGAGACAAGCTCTTCATCCTGGGATCATTCTTGTAAACCTCCTCTGGACTGCCTCCAACATCAGCATATCTTCCTTAGATACAAGGCCCAAAACTGCTCACAATATTCCAAATGTGGTCTGACCTGTACCTTATACAGCCTCAGCAAGTACTGCTCTGCTTTTGTATTCTAATTATCTTGAAATGCATGCTAACATTGCATTTGCCTTCCTAACTGCCAAGAGAACCTTCATGTTAGCCTTCAGAAAATCCTGAACTATGACTCCTAAATCCCTTTGAGCTTCAGATTTCCAAAGCCTTCCACATTTAGAAAATAATCTGCACGTCCACTCTTGTTTCATGTTCAAAAAGTAGTGAGTGCTTCTGACAGTTTTGGGCTGTTCAGTGAATACAGGTTGATTTTATTCCATTTGCACCTCAATAAGGTGTGAATATCTTACTGATGTGAGCCTGGATGAAGCTGCTCATAATCAGGGGAGACATTTGTTAGGTTAAGATTTTCTGCTTTTCATTGAGGGAATGCTGGTTTTCTGCCCACGTCATATCACCAGTGAATCATTTTGACACCAGCGTGGCAGTTTCAAGCAGTAAGGATTTTGTTTTGCAGTAGTGCTCCTGTTGTGTAAGCTGCTCTGAGATTTACCTATGGTGTTTTAATTGAGGCTTCAGTGTTGAGCTATTCAGTCTATGTGTAGTGTATCATTGGCATTTTTAAATATGTCGCAGAACATGGGCAAACTGCTTGACATTTCTTCTGGGGATAGTATCTCTGATGATGAGCTGCTTTTAAACTGAACCAAGGATCAGTCATGTGGAAAGTCTTTTCTGGAAATTGGAACAGCTGATTATACTATTGTCATGCAGTATTGTTCAGCAACTGTCTAGCCAGCCCTTTCACCTACATTTCACCATGCTGTCAGCTTTGAGGTCATAGTCAAAGTAAATAGTTTTGTGCAGCCTGTTCTGTTGTTGTGAACTTTGTAACGTTTATCTGTTGATAAGCTGAGTAAAGTTCTGGGGCATCCATGGTCAAGTTGAGGTAAGGGTATTGAGGGCAATGTAACTGTTTGTTAACCCATTCCAACCTGTGAATTCTATGCATGTCAAAGTGAGGAATGTTATTGCCAGGGAATGGGACAGTTTTTTTTTCAGACAACCAATGTCCACATAAAGCAACAGACCAGACACACAGTCCAGTTCCGTCACCTGGGAAACGATGCAAAATGCCTCAGCCCTAATCTCAGAAGATTCTTAAAGGGATGAATAGAGTAGTTAGGATCACTTTGCTCTTGTGGCAGAGTCAAAGACAATGGTGATGTCAGAAAGTACGTGCACCAAGTCAAATGGAAATCTGGAATGCTGTCTCTGCTCCCAGAGCTTTCAATGCTGTGGAGCAGTTGAAGCTTTCAAGACTGAGATTGAAAGGTTTTTGTTGTTTGAGGGTATGAAGGGATATGGAGTTAAATTCAGGTTGGTCATGATCTAATTATCATGGTGGGACAGGTCAGAGAGTGAAGAGCTCATTCTAGTCATATGCCTTTTCCCACTTTGCCAGATGAATACTTTCATTTTTCACACTAATTCATGTGTGTTATCTCTAAAATGGATTATCACTTGTATATTAATACTGTCGGTATCTGGGAGGGTCCTCAGCTGCTGGGGGGGACATTGCATGGATGAACCTCTCAGCCTAGTGGAATTGAGGGGACACTCGGTCTCATCAGGCAGCTTACCATTGTTCCTGGTTCTTCAAGATGTGGACAGTACGTATTGAACTCATTGGATTCTCCCCCTCAATCATCATGTCACACTCCACAGAAATGGGCTATTTGGCCCCTTATGTTTTTTTGGAAAGAGCTATCCAACTAGTCCCACACTCATTCTGTTCTCTCCCTATAGCCCTGCAGAGTTTCTTCCTTAAAGTATTTAGTCAATTTTCTTGAAAATTGTGATTGAGTCTGCTTCCACCTGCCCTTTCAGGCAGCACGTTCTAGATCACAAAACGTTACTGTGTAAAAATAAACATTTCTTCTAACCTGTTTTTTTGCCAATAATCTTAATTTGGTCATCTCTTCTTTTACTACATGTCCTTCCTCGGGTTTGGTTTCTTCACCTGTGAGCTGAAAAAGCTTGCCAGAAATGTTACTCGAGAAGTGGTAAGGTGCAGAAGCATCTGTTACCCAAGGCCAGCAGTCAAGCTTATTAAAACATCAGTACTGCTGACTGGACAATAATACACTAACTGAGGATCACATCTGGAACTGTAAACTTTATGGCCCCATTGTGTACTCATACCCATTAAACTAGTGAGGACTGAGAGTGAAGATTCTTAAAGGAACTTTAGCATGTTAGAGGTGTAGTGGACAACGAACAAAATTACCTCAGATTACAATAGGATCTTGATCAGATGGGCCAATGGGCTGAGAAGTGGCAGATGGAGTTTCATTTAGATAAATGTGAGGTGCTGCATTTTGGGAAAGCAGATCTTAGCAGGACTAATACACTTAATGGTAAGGTCCTAGGGAGTGTTGCTGAACAAAGAGACCTTGGAGTGCAGGTTCATAGCTCCTTGAAAGTGGAATCGCAGGTAGATAGGATAGTGAAGAAGGCGTTTGGTATGCTTTCCTTTATTGGGCAGAGTATTGAGTACAGGAGTTGGGAGGTCATGTTGCAGCGGTACAGGACATTGGTTAGGCCACTTTTGGAATATTACATGCAGTTCTGGTCTCCTTCCTATCAGAAAGATGTTTTGAAACTTGAAAGGGTTCAGAAAAGATTTACGAGGATGTTCTTAGGTTGGAGGATTTGAGCTATGGGGAGAGGCTGAATGGGCTGGGGCTGTTTTCCCTGGAGCGTCAGAGGCTGAGGGCTGACCTTATAGAGGTTTATAAAATCATGAGGGGCTTGGATGAGATAAATAGGGAATGTCTTTTCCCTGGGGTGGGGGAGTCCAGAACTTGAGTGCGTAGGTTTAGGGTGAGAGGGGAAAGATATAAAAGAGACCTAAGGGGCAACGTTTTCACGCAGAGGGTGGTACGTGTAAGGAATGAGCTGTCAGAGGATGTGGTGGAGGCTGGTACAATTGCAACATTTAAGAGGCATTTGGTTGGGTATATGAATAGGAAGAGTTTGGAGGGATCTGGGCCGGGTGCTGGCAGGTGGGACTAGATTGGGTTGGGGTATCTGGTCGGCATGGATGGGTTGGACGAAAGGGTCTGGTTCCGTGCTGTACATCTCTATGACTCTGTGTTTGATCTGAAATGTGAGTTGCAGGTTTGCTTTATCAAACTGGGGCTTTAATCTGTTCAAGACGGATTCAGAAATTATATTGAGGATAAAGAATTTAGGAGTAACAAGCAGAGTTGAGTACAATTTTTTTACTAGGAGAAAGTGAGGTCTGCAGATGCTGGCGATCGGAGTCGAGAGTATGTACTGGAAAAGCACAGCAGGTCAGGCAGCATCCGAGGAGCAGGAGAATCATTCCTGATGAAGGGCTCTGGCCCAAAACGTCGATTCTCCTGCTCCTTGGATGTTGCCTGACCTGCTGTGCTTTTCCAACAACACACTCGCAGCTGCAACTTTTCATTGTCGATCTTGATGATGTGAACGAGGGATGATCTATTTGTGTGCATTGGTGAATTGGTCATGAGAAGGCCTGAGTTTAATGGTGTCATTAATAGTCTAGAGAGGATTGTTAGAGCATGTATTGCCCCTCTTGAAATAGAAGTGAAAACAGAATTTATCATCATTTCTGCCAGGGAAGTATAAATATTTGAAATAGGAAAGTTTAAAAGGTGGCAGGAAATGAGACAAAAGAGTTTGCTCTTTTACAGGGTTTGTACAGGTGTGATGAATTGAACCGAGGCACAGTGAAAAGCTTTGTCTTGCGAGCAATAAAGGCAGATCACAGAGTTAAGTAGCATAGATAAGTAAATAATAGGTAAACAGCGGCAAAAACAAAAACACAGGTACAGGCGAATGTTAGGAGTTTGTGAGTCCATTCAGTATTCTAACAACAGTAGAGTAGAAACTGTTGCTAAACCGGCTGGTGCGTGTTCAGGTTTCTGTACCTTCTCCCCGATGGTAGAGGTTGTAGAAAAACATTGCCAGGGTGTGATGGATCTTTAAGAATGCTGACAGCCTTTCCTTGACAGTGGGCCTGGTAGATGGATTCTTTGGACGGGAGGTTGGCCCTTGTGATTGTCCGGGCCAAGTTCACCGCTCTCTGTAACCGTCTCCGATCTTGAAAGGTACAGTTGCCATACCAGGTAGTGATACACCCAGACAGAATGCTGTTCTATAAAATTCCTATGATTCTAATTCAGTTGTGGGTGAAGTTACCAGAAGCAGATATTGGCACAAAAACTTACTTTATTGGCAGTAAAGTTGAGACTTTGTACACAACACAGGCTGGCCAAGGTCAGTTGTTCATTTTCATTGGATATGTATTGCATACCCCAACTGTCTGCTTATTGAGTTTGAGTTTGGAACTGGCCTGCCTTGTCCATTGTTCAATCAAGTGAAGTACCATCCTGTTTTTCCCTTGAGTCCATTCTTACAAAGAAACAGCATGCCTCTGATCTGTGGTAACTTGCCGGATTTTTGATTTTGCAAGTTCTACCTGTGTTGGATAAGACCTTTGCAAATCCCATCAGTGCATAGTGGGTTAAGGATCTGACAAGCTCGATTTTGCAGTCTCACTGGACAGAGCATTGCACAGTAGAGTATAATAACTTCTTTATTCTTGTCACATTTAGCCGAGGGCCTGACTGTTTTTTGTTCCCAGTCAGTAAGGCAACATACCACCTCTTGGAGATCTGGAGCATGGAAAGTAAGGCAGACGTTACTGAAATGTGACATTGTCTCAGGAATTCACTGTAAACAGGTTCTGGAATTTGCATTTTAATCACCTTCAAAGAGCTGTCTCCATTTCCTACCTTAGCAAGGATCTACAAATGCAAATGGCTTTTGACACATTCCCCTTCTCCCTTACAGAATTCCAGACCCAAATGAGTCAGGCAAACATCTTCGTTTTGTTCACAGCCACCATTTTATATTAGCACAGCACTGACATCGACTTCATTAATAGGGAAAAGCAAGAGAAACTGGGTGTGGACAACAAAGGAAGTTACCTCAGAGTACAACAGGATCTTGATCAGATGGTCCAATAGGGTGAGGAGTGGCAGATGGAGTTTAATTTAGATAAATGCAAGGTGCTGCATTTTCGAAAAGCAAATCAGAACAGGACTGATACACTTTTAATGGTAAGGTCTTGGAGAATGTTGCTACACAAAGAGACCTTGGAGTGCAGGTTCATAGTTCCTTGAAAGTAGAGTTGCAGGTAGATAGGATTGTAAAAAAGGTGTTTGGTACGCTTTCCTTTATTGGTCAGAGCATTGAGTATAGGAATTGGGAGGTCATGTTGCAGCTGTACAGGACATTGGTGGCCACTTTTGGAATTTCATGTGCAGTTCTGATATCCTTCCGATCAAAAGGATGTTCTGACACCTGTCAATCTTTTCTGAACTCTTTCAAGGATGTTGCCAGGGTTGGAGGATTTGAGCTATAGGGAGAGGCTGAATAGGCTGGAATTGTTTTCTTTGGAATGTCAGCAGCTGAGGGGTGACCTTATAGAGATTTTTAAAATCATGCAGGGGAAGAATAGGGTAAGTAGACAAGGTCTTTTCCATGGAGTGGGGAAGTCCAAAACTAGAGGGCACAGGTTTAGGGTGAGAGGGGAAAGATATAAAAGGGATCTTAAGGGCAATGTTTTCACGCAGAGGGTAGTTCATGTATGGAATGAGCTGCCAGAGGAGGCTAGTATAATTACAATGTATAGTGCATTTGAATTCTTGCAGGTTAGCAGAGCAAATTAAGTCTTTAATATCTCACATGGACGAGTTGAATCGAAGGGTCTGTTTCCATCCTGTACTTCTCTACAACTCTATCTCCAGGTCATTGAGCAATCACCTGCTGCCCCTTGAATAATGTGCAAGTCATGACTTGAGTTCTCATGTTGGAGTTTCCCCCACAATGCTGCAACAACTTGTCTCTATACTGTACCTTTAACATAGTCAAATGACCCAAGGTGCTTCACAGGAGCAGTGATTATCACAGAATTGTGCCTGCCCACTTCTATTACGAGGTGCCAATCTGCTGCCTTTTCCTGTAATGTCTGCCCCAGAGGGCAGTGGAGGCCCACTCTCTGGATTCATTTAAGAAGGAGTTGGATGGAGCTCTCAAAGATAGTGGAATCAAGAGTTATGGAGATAAGGCAGGAACAGGATACTGATTAGGAATGATCAGCCATGATTATATTGAATGACGGTGCAGGCTCGAAGGGTTGAATGGCCTACTCCTGCACCTATTGTCTATTGCCTATTTCTATCCAAATAACCATCCAGTGCCCTCTTTAATGCCTCTGATGAGCCTGATTTCGACATGCTCAAGGCAGTATATACCCTACCTTCTTTGTGAAAATGTTTTTTTTCTCACATCACCATTGCTTTATTTATGCAGCACTTTTAAAATCTTCCTACCTTCCTGAACTTGTTCCTTTTCTGAGTGAGAACAGCTTCTCCCTCTCTACACAGTCCAGTCCACTCATGATTTTGAAAACCTCTATCAAATCTCTGCTTGGGGGCTCCTTCTCTGCAGGGAGAACGGTCCCAACTGCATCAATCTATTCTCATCACTAAAGTTTCTCATCTCTGGAAGCAGTCTAGTAATAATTGCTTCTGCTCTCTCTGCAATGCATTTGCATCTCTCCTGTAATGTGGTGCTCACACTGTACGCATTACTCCAGTTGAGGTGAGTGGTGTGATTATATAAGTTCAACATTATTTGTTGCTGTTTTACTCTATATCCCTCTCAAGAAAGCTGAAACACTGAATGCTTTATTAACTGATTTCTCCCATGTCCTTGTCACAATCAATGATTTGTGCGCACATTTACAACAGGTCCCTCTGCTCATGTTTCTGCTTTAGTATTGTACTTCTGACTGAGGTGCATCACCTCACACTTCTCTGCATTGAACCTCATCTGCCACTTATCTGCCCACTCATCCAACTTGCCAATATCCTTTTGAAGTTCCACACTATCCTCTTCATGGCTTACAATTCTTCTACGTTTGTGCGATCAGCAGCCTTGAACATTGTACCCTGCATACCAAGAACCAGATCAATAATATATATCTGAAAAAGCAAGTGTCCCAATGGTGACCCCTGGGGAGAACTCCATTACAGACCCTCCTCCGACCTGAAAAATATCCACTGACCATTCCTCTCTGTTTCCTATCCCTCACTTGGCCAATTTGTATCTGCGCTGCCACTGTACCCTTTTATACCACAACCTATTCCTTTTCTCAAAAAAAATTGTTCTGGAAATCTATCTATGCCACATTACCCTCATTGACCCTTTCTGTTACCTCTTGGAAAAAATTCCAGAAAGTTAGTTAAACATGATTTCCTCTTTAGAAATTCATGCTAAGTCATCCTGATCAACCCATCTCTTTCCACGTGAATACTAATTCTATTCATGATCATTATTTTCAGAAGTTTTCCCATCAATGAAGTTAAACTAAATGCTCAGTCATTGCTGGGATTATCCTTAAAATCTATCTTGATCAAGGCTGTAATGTTTTGGAATTCTCCAATCTTCTGGTACCCTTCCTGAGTCCAGAGAAGGTGAAAGATTATGGTCAGTGCTTCCACAATTTTTACCATTGCTTCCTTCAAAATCTTTGGATGCATCTTATCTGGTCCCAGTATCTTGTCTATTTTAAGTGGCAACAATCTGTACAAGACTTCTTCCTTATTAATTGTGAACACTTCTAGTGACTGAGCTCCCCAATTTATCAGGTAAAAACAATGTCTGCAGATGCTGGAAACCAGATTCTGGATTAGTGGTGCTGGAAAAGCACAGCAGTTCAGGCAGCATCCGAGGAGCAGTAAAAGCGACGTTTCGGGCAAAAGCCCTTCATCAGGAATGTTTTTTATCATTGGTCCTCTTTGCTTCTTTTACTTTTTCACTTCTTTCCAAACCTTAGGTATTTCTATTGATTTTCAATTGTATTTCCTGCATTACAGCTGTCATTTACATACTTATTCTTTCTGCTGTTAATTTCTACTGCCATTGTCACTCAGGAAATTTGAATTTGTTTGCCTTACTGTTTGCATTTAGAGGGGAATTACCTCAAATGTACCTGAACCATTTGCTCTTTGAAGGTGGCACATTATTCAGCTACTGCTTTTATTCCAATCAATTTTATTCAGCTTTGTTCTCGCCCCTTTAAGTCAGCTTTCTGCCAATTGATTTTCCTTGCTCTTAGATTGTTACATGTCTCCTAAATGTTACCCGACCGACACTTGATTCACTTGGTCCATCTGATTTCCAAAGACCGGTTCCAACAGTTCATCCTTCCTTGTTGGATTGGATGCATACCTCTGTAGGATATTCTCGAACACAATCTAGGAACATTTGCCCCCTTGTGCTACCAGTATCCCAGCCGATTTTTGGGTAATTGAAGTTCAAAATTTTCATTCCCTTCTGATGTTAGCATTTCTCTGTAATTTCCCTGCCAATTTGTTAATCTACGTCCTTTTCATTAGTAGGCGGTCTGTAGACTACACCAAGCAGTGTAATTACACCCTTTTTACTCCATAGCTCTAACTAAATTGACTCTGTCTTTGAACACTGAGACTTCCTCTTTCTCCAGCACCCTCTTACCCAATACAGCTGCCCAACCTCCTTTCATCCCATTGCTATCTTTCATGAATAATTTATGCCCAACAATATTTAACACCCAATCTTGTCCTTCCTTGAGCCAAGTCTCTTACCGCTACAACATCATAATTACACATGATAATCTGCATCTGTAACTATGCTCTATCCATTTACATGCGTTAACTCTGTTTTGGACTTTCTTTCTTTTTACCCTACTCCATTTTCACCGATTAACTTACTGTTCTCTCTGCTAATGCCAGTTATATCCTTATGTATTGTCCTCTGTTATTCTTTCTTTGGCTCCACACTCCTGTCAATTTAGTTTAAAGCCCTCCCAATGGCATGAACAAAGGAACACATCTGTTCAGGTGCAGCGTATCTGGTACCATCTTCCCCAGAATCAGGCTGTGTCCCAGCAATCTGAAGCCCTCCCTGCTGCAGCACCTTTCCAAGCATGCCTTGTCCTCCTATTTCCTCCAATCTTCAATGGAGGAGGACATATTAGGACAAATGACCAAGAGCTAGGTCACATGTGAACTACAAGAAGTTTCTTAAAGGAGGAGGCAGAGGGAGCAAGGTTCTGGAAAGGAATTTGACTGTCAGTGGTGGGAAAAGGGAACATACAAGATGCCAAAATTGGAGGAGTGCAGAGTTACCACAAACAGAACAATTTACCACAGCTTGCAGAAATGTCTGGAAGGAACACAGTACCTTTTTTGCATCCTGCATACATCCTAAAAATGCCCCACATGCAATTACCTATTATGGAACCATTGCCACCTCTTTTGTTGGCACAAATGCAGCCAAACTGTACACCATTAAGGCCATCAAACAGCGATTCAGATGAAAAATCTGGTAATGTGCTTAGTTTTATTATTTGAGGGATAAATGTTGGCCAAGATATTGGGGAGAACTCCAGTGCTGTTCTTCAGATGAGGCTGAGGAAACTTGCAAGCTCCTGAAAGGAGTTTAACTCCATATCTGATCAACAATGGAGAGGTCAGTCTGGAATATGTGTTTGAGTGTTTTGAAATGGTACTTGTTGCTGTTGATTTCGGTGTGTGGATCAGACTCTTATTTTGTTTGATTATGTATTTTGGAATGCATTCTGTTGTATCAAAAGGTGCCATAAAAATGCAGAATGTGGAATAATTGCAGTGGGATTAAATTTGCATTTCAATTAGGGATCTAAACTTGTGGAGTGTGTTCCTCCGAGAAGGAAAAAAATGAAAGGTAATTAGTTGAAGTATTCAAACTAATGATGGGTCTGGACAGAGTAAATAGAGAGAAACTATCCCAATTGATAGAAGGATCGAGGAGGAGAGCGGACAGATTGCAGGTAATGGGCAGAATGGGAGAAATGGTTTCACACAGCGGATGTGTAGGATTTGTAATGCAATGGTGTGTTGAAGGTAATTTCTGAAAGGAAAGAATACAGGATTACAGGAAGATCACCTGGGTCAGCAAATTGCTCCTTCTGAGAGCCAGACTACACTTGACAGGCCAAATGGCCTCTTGTAATATAAGCATCTGGGATTCTGAGAGACCATTCCTCACCTGAATATTTTTAACAACAATTTGCATTAAAGCAGTGTAAATTATTGGTTAATTGACTCGAAAAACTACAATTTAGAAAAGGAATAGGCCAAGCAGATAGAATAAAGGTGTTTGTAATGGCTGCAGGGTGAAAATCAGGGGGTCACAGCCATAGGATGAGTTGCAAGGTTTAAGATGACAACCTGTTGTTTTGTGATTGTGGGCCAGTGGAATAACTGAGCAAAGTTTGGCCAAATGGTGATGGAGAGAGTGAGCACATAGGACCAGCTTCATACAGAGGGCAAACACCAAAAAATGGATTCAAACGATGCACATCCCTCACCTATTGGGCCATCCACCTCCTGAGTGTCAACATGAATCTCTACACTTGTTCCATCTCCCTGAGCAAGTCAGCTGGACCTATGATTAGTGTCTCATCTGAAAGGCAGCAACTTTACCTTGAGAATGATTGTCTGCCCATTTCCTCTGTTTCTTTCTCAAGTGAAGCAAGATTTTTATTTTGAGTTTTTGTTGACGATGTTCTGAAAGTAGGGGAAAGGTTAGCTTGCTTCTAATCAGTAAGCTCAGTGCCAAACCAACGGGTAAATGATTAATGAGTTTGCTGGGACTGCATAGTTGAATGGTCTGTGCTGATCTTTGATACAGAGCATGACGTATACAGTACTGGGTGGGAGAGAAGGTGTGTTCTGAGTGCTCTATAAGTGCTGCACATATGATGCTGGATGCTCAGTGTCTCAGTGGATGCCATTAGTCTCCTTCACGCTCTCAACATGTTTCGAACGTTTACCAGACTCAGCCGACTTGTGTATGCAGATAGTGTGTGTGCTGGACAAAACCTCAGCTCCCAGAGCCAGCGGGTTATTTTCACAACTTGCCGACAAGCAACTGTCAAGGTTAAGCCCCCAGTGACAAGGAGGTAGGTCTTACAGAGTTGGTGAGGATGATTTCCACATACGAGTGTTCTAGTTCTGTCTGAGTGGGTCGTGCTTGTCCCTGAAATCATACCACAGGCCACTGAACCTGCTACGTCTCTGCTGGCCCGCTGTAGGAATGCCTCTGCCACTCCCATTCTTTGCCTTTCCCTGTTGGCCCTGTAAATTTTGTGTCTTATGGAATCCAAAATTGCCCCTGCCTTCACCACTTTCAAGCAGTGAATCCTAACCACTTGCTGTGTAAAAGCAAATCATCCTTTTGCCAATCACTTTAAACCTGTGCGCCCCCCCAGAAGTCAATTCTGTTTTAAAATCCTTTCATGAATATGAGCATTTCTAGCAAGCTGATTTGCTGATTTCTAATTGTCCTGGAGAATATGGTGATGAATTTCCTTGAACCACTGCAGTCCATTTGTAATAAGAACGCCCACAGTGCTTGTGCCACTGAAGGAATAGGAATGTGTTTCCAAGTCAGCAGAATGAGAATTAGGTTTATTGTCATGTGTACTCAAGTATAGAAATTCAGGAGTACAGTGAAAAGTTTACAACGTCGCCCCACACGTGCCCATCTTAGGTACAAAGCACTGAGATGAGTGTCTTGGTGGTGGTGTTCCCATGTGTTTGCTGCTCCAGTTCTTTTTGGTTGTATAGAATTAGAAGGTGCTGTCGGTGGAGTTTTGGTGAGTCACTGCAGTGCAGATGGTACACACAGCCGCCACTATGCATCTGTGGTAGAAGGAGTGAATGTTGAAGGTGCCGATCACGTAGGCTGCTTAGTTCTTGCTTGTCACGCTTCTGGAGTGTTATTGTAGCAACAAGTGGGGAATATTCCATCACATGTCTAACTTGTGCCACAAGATGGAGGGCAAGCTTTGGGCAGTCAGGGAGGAGAGTTACTCGCTGCAGGATGTCTATCCTGGTCCTGTTAGCCGCAGTATTTGTACAGCTGGTCCATTTCAGCTTCTGGTCACTGGTAACCTCCAGATTGTTGATAGTGGGGGATTAGTTGAAGGATTTGCTGGGAAGGTAGTTAGATGGGAGAAACCATCTTTCAGGTGGAACAATAAACTGAGTCCTTGTCCCCTCAAGAGGACAAAAGATCCCACAGTACCATTATAAAAGCAAAAAGATGAGGTCGGAACCCCCCATTGCCATCCTAGCTAATGTTTTTCTCAGCAGCATTTGGACACATGATCGGATCACCATCGGTAGTTGTGCATCCTACCCTATGCCAGTAACAATAATTACAAAAAAATGTCATTTGCTGCTTAGCTTTTTGAATCATCTCAATATCATAAAAGGCACTATATAAATGCAAGTGTTTTTCTTGTATGACGAGTGTCCACAGCTGCAGCCAATGATGGTTTGGCTTCTCAAAAGATTGAAGGGTGTGCTGTAAAAGCAAAATCCTGTTGATGCTGGAAATCTGACATAAAACTGAGAATACTGGAGAACCTCCGGTCTGGCAGGATCTGTGAGGAGAGAAACAGTTAATGTTTTGAGTCCAGCCTGACACTTCTTCAGAAGTACGTGGTTTGGATGGGATGAAGTCTCCGTTCCTCTGAAATGCCCCAGCTCACTTCTGTTAAAAAAAACAATCTTGTGATTAGCCACACTGCTTTAAACTTGCAACTCTGTAGCCTCCACCCCTTGTGCCCCCTCAACTCTCCCTGCTCCTTAGAGAACCCCTCCAACCTCGCTTCTCCTCCACTGCAGCCCCTCATCTCCCCAAACCTCTTGGAGTTCCCTTCTTCCTACTCCTCTCCCCACGCCTGACTTTATGCTCGTGCTCACCCTTCCTC
>NC_057711.1:13555632-13558640 GCF_004010195.1 Chiloscyllium plagiosum | reverse complement strand
CCCCACTCCTTTCTCCTCCTTCCTACACACCACCTCTCCATCCTCTTCCTTCTTGCTTGTTTTCCTTAGATTTAGTGCCTATTCTGTTCCCTTCAGTAGCACATTGGAACTCTTCTTGTGTAGCAGGGTTCCACACAAGTGGGTGCGAGATTGCACTCCAGCCTTTAGAGCATGTGGGAGGCAATCCCAGTTTTGATTTGCTTGCATGTTCCTTTATGATGTTGTTTTGAAATTCCAGTATTCCACAATGGCTAGACTTGGTCACCTAGCAACTAACTTTTGTCCGTCAGCCTCCTGGCGTGTTGGCAGAAAGTTTCATTCAATGTTCAGTCGGCCTCTCTTGTTTATGCCAGGAACAGAAATACAGCTTGGCTGTGCTCAAATTGCCTTCCAGTGCAAACTCCCAGCTGGCACATCATCAACACCAATGCTGCACTGAAACCATTGTGTCCTACTAAAGGCTTGCATTTTGCAGTGCTTGTCACTTCTTCAGAGCCCCAAAGTGCCATGCTGTTATTTTTGATGTCTGGTTACTGCTGTAATGTAGGGAATGTTAATAAACTGGGAGAGTTTTGAGTCCAAGGGTGGTGGTTGTAGGGGAGCTGGGATGGGCTATGCATGGTGAAGATGTGGGATCTGTGAGCGAGCAACTCTGCTAGCATGATGGTTGTGGTGAAGGCAGAATCCATTGCATCAGGGGCTGGGTGTTGGACGCTGTTGATGTAATAGCAAAAGGTCAGTTACAGCCACACAGTTAGTCCCAGCATCTCCTGATGAAGGGCTTTTGCCCGAAACGTCGATTTCGAAGCTCCTTGGATGCTGCCTGAATTGCTGTGCTCTTCCAGCACCACTAATCCAGAATCCAGCACTTCTTCAACTGAGATGTCACACTGGTCTTCATCCAGCTCTGGCATTATGATGCCCTGGGAAGGACCAGACATGGCCTTTATAACATGGGCGCACTTTGCCTTTTGCTGCTGTAAGTGTGGAGTCACCATTCCTTGAACAGTTCCCTTCCCAGTGTGTCAGAGCTAGGATTGATTTGGCTCATTTGAGCTGAAATCAGACAGATTTTGCTCAAAAAGACACAGCAACTTCTTTTAGCAATCTGAAAGGGAATGGGTGGGGCCCTGATGGGCCAGATCTGGGGTTTTCCTGTCATTTGTTTTTCTTTTCAGACACTAACTGAACTGGTGTTGCAATAAAAGGAACAGTGTGTGA
The DNA here is from genome assembly GCF_004010195.1 of Chiloscyllium plagiosum. Classification (NCBI taxonomy): domain Eukaryota; kingdom Metazoa; phylum Chordata; class Chondrichthyes; order Orectolobiformes; family Hemiscylliidae; genus Chiloscyllium; species Chiloscyllium plagiosum. Next base: position 13,557,419 of record NC_057711.1, on the reverse strand, counting down.
TTTATACACTGCCTCCTAACGTCAAAACTAATCCTGTGGTTCTTCGTAGGAGCACAGTCATATGAAAACAAACATCAAGCCAAGAAAATATTGAAGTGGTATGTGGGGATGAAGATTTGTTTTGTTCTTTCATGAGATCTGGACAGTACTGGCACGGTCACCATTTATTGTGCTGAGTGGCTTGCTTGGCCATTTTAGAGGGCTGTTAAGTGCATCCGCATTGGTATGCGCCTGGAGTCTCCCATATGCTAGACCTGATAAAGATGGGCGATTTCCTTCCTTCAAGGAACATAGAATATTACCGCGCTCTTGATGTTGCGCCGAGCTATGGAACCAATCCGAAGTCCCTCTAATCTACACTATTCCATTCTCGTCCATATGTCTATCCAATGACCACTTAAATGCCTGTAAAGTTGGTGAGTCTACTACTATTGCAGGCAGTGCATTCCACACCCCTGCTACTCTGCGTAAAGAAACTTACTCTGACTTCTGTCCTATATCTGTCAACCCCTCAATTTAAAGTTATGTCCGCTCATGCTAGCCATCACAATCTGAGGGAAAAGGCTGTCACTGTCCAACCCAAGTAATCCTTTAATTATTGTATATGTCTCAATTAAGTCACCTCTCAACCTTCTTCTCTCTAACGAAAACAGCCCCAAGTCCCTCAGGCTTTCCTCGTAAGGCTCTCCTTCCATACCAGGCAACATCCTAGAAAATCTCCTCTGAGCCCTTTCCAAAGCTTCCACATCTTTCCTACAATGCGGTGACCAGAACTGTACGCAATACTCCAAATGTGATTCCACCAGAGTTCTGTACAGCTGCAGCATGATCTCATGGTTCCGAAACTCAATCCGTCTACCAATAAAAGCTAATACACCGTATGCCTTCTTAACAACCTATCAACCTGGGTGGCAACTTTCAGGGATCAGTGCACATGGACACAGAGATCTCTCTGCTCATCTACACTACCAAGAATTTTACCTTAAACCCAGTACTCTTTATTCCTGTTGCTCCTTCCAAAGTGAATCACCTCACACCTTTCCACATTAAATTCCATTTGCCACCTCTCAGCCCAGTTCTGCAGCTTATATATGTCTCTCTGTAACTTACAACATCCTTCATCACTATCCACAACTCTACCTCAGTGTCATCTGCAAATTTACTAACTCATCCTTCTATGCCCTAATCCAACAGTGGACCCACAACACATCTTTGGGGTATCCCACTTGTAAATGAACTTCAGGATGAACATTTTCCATCAACCATCACCCTCAATCCCATGCCTACCTGGGGAACCTTATCAAACATTTTACTGAAACTGATATACACCAAGTCAACTGCTTTACTGTCATCCACCTTTTTGGTCACCTTCTCAAAGAACTAAATAAGGCTTGTGAGACACAACCTACCCTTCACAAAATTGTGTTGACTATCCCTAATCAACTTATTCCTTTCTAGATGATTATAAATCCTATTTCCTACAATCCTTTCCAAAACTTTACCCACAACCAAAATAAGGCTCACTGGTCTGTAATTACTAGGGTTGGCTCTACTCCCCTTCTTGAACAAGGGAACAACATTTGCTATCCTCCAGTCTTCTGGCATTATTCTTGTAGACAATGACAAGCAAGTTTTTATAATAATTAATAATAGTTGACAGTCACTGTTGCTGAGACTAGCTTTTGATTCCAGATTTATTAATTTTTTAAAATGTAAATTCCATCAGCTGACATACTGGAAATTGAACCTGAACGTTAATCTGGCCTCTGGATTACTAGTCCAGTAAT
>NC_057711.1:13552321-13555132 GCF_004010195.1 Chiloscyllium plagiosum | reverse complement strand
AGAAAAAATATTGTTTCATTTCTGTTTTAAATGAGTGATCCCTTTTTAATTGGTGACCCTAGGTTCTCCCAAATGAGGAACACCTTTTCCACAGCCTAAGGATCTTTTATGTTTCAATCAACATGTTTCAATCTGACTCTTCCAAACTCCAGTGGATCCAAGCCTAGCTTGTCCAACCTTTCCTTGTAAGACAACCTGCCCATTGGCCGTATTGGTCTCGTAAACCTTCTCTGAACTGCTTCCAATACATTTACACCTTCCTTAAATAAGGTGGCTAGTGGTGTACAATGTGTACAGAATGTGGTCTTACCAATTGCCTGTATAAGTGAAGCATAATTTCCTTAATTTAGTATTTGGTTCATTTTGACAAACAATAACTTTCTATTAACAATCCTAATTACTTTTTGTAAATGCATACTTGCCTTTTGCAATTCATCTGCTTTGAGATCTAGATCCTTCTACATCTCCGAGCTCTGCAGTCCGTTCCTATTAGGATAAAATTATGCTTTTTCACACTTCCCCAAAAGGGTAACCTCTCATTTTCCCCACATTTTCTCCATTTGGCAGACCTTTGCCCACTTAGTTAATCTATGTATATGGTTGTAGTTGTTGGAGGTCAGTCATCTCAGCTCCAGGGCATCTTTGCAAGAGTTCCTCAGGGTAGTGTCTTTGGCCCAACCAATTCAACTGTTTCATCAAAGACCTTCCCTCTGATGACAGTACAACGTTCAGCACCATTTATAAATCCTCAGATATTGAAGTAGTCTGTGTTCAAATGCAGCAAGACCTGGATAATATCCAGGCTTCAGCTGACAAGTGGCAAGTAGCATTGACGCCACATAAACGCCAGGCAATGACCATCTCTAATAACAGACGATCTAACCACTTCCCCTTGGCATTCAATGGTTTAGCATCACTAAATCCCCCACTATCAATATCCACTGACTAGAAACTTAACTGGACTTGCCATGTAAACATAATGGCTACAAGAGCAGGTCAGAGGCTAGGAATACTGCGGTGCATAACTCACCACCTGACTCCAAAACCTGTCCATGTTTATAAGGCATAAGTCAAGAATGTGATGGAATATTCCCCACTTGCTCGGTTGAATACAGCTCCAACAGCACTCGAGAAGCTTGATACCATCCAGGACAAAGCAATCCACTTGATTGGCACCATGACTTTAAACATCCACTACCCCCCCCTACCGAGGCTCAGTAGCAGCAGCGTGTACTATCTACAAGATGCACTGCAGAAATTCGCCAAAGTTCATGACACTGCATCTTCAGAACTCACAACCATTACCATTTGTTCTTTGTTATTGTGTGGTGTCGCAATTTGGATGTCTGCAAAACGTGTGAGCAACTAGAAAAACAATTCTGCTTTGTAAATGGATTTTCCTCCCAATCCCCAAATGCTGAATGGGAGAGAGAGGTTGGGTTTGGAGAGTATCAAATAGATCCAAGCTTTTTTACAGGGCCATTATTCTCCCAGAACTCTGACACTTATAGGTATTACTCTGCTGCTTCCTTGTCTCTGACCTTTTCTTAGTTCTCTCTCTCCCCTTCTCTCACTCGCAATCCCCCCCTTCCCTCTGCATGACCTCTTCATTCCATTTTCTCAGCCCCCCCCCCCCCCCCCCCCACCTTCCTATAAGACCATAACACACAGGAACAGGAGTAGGCAGTTCAGTCCCTCGTGCTTGCTCCACCATGCAATAGGATCGTGGATGATCTGATATTCCTCACACACATTTTCCTGCCTTTTCCCCATAACACCTGATTCTTTCCTGATCAAGAATCCATCTATCTTGGATTTAAATACACGAGGACTCTGCCTTCACACTTCTCTGTGGCAAGGAGTTCCAAAGACACTCAAACCTCAGAAGAAATTCTTCCTCATCTTAGTCTTAAATTGATGCCCCTTTATGATTAGATTCCATACAGTGTGGAAGTTGGCCCTTCAGCCCAACAAGTCCACACTGACCTTTCGAAGAGCAACCCACCCAGAACCATTTCCCTCTGACTAATGCACCTAACACTATGGGCAATTTAGCATGGCCAATTCATCTAACCTGTGCATCTTTGGATTGTGGGAAGAAACTGGAGCACCCGGAGGAAACCCACTCAGACACGGGGAGAATGTGCAAACTCCACACAGACAGTTGCCCGAGGTGGGAATTGAACCCGAGTCCCTGGCGCTGTGAGGCAGCAGTGCTAACCACTGTGCCACCATGAGACTGTTTCATGAGGGGAAATGTCCTCTCAGCATTTATCCTGAAAAACTCCATAAGAATCTGATACGGTGCAGAGAGATCACAATCCATTCTTCTAAATTCTAATGAGTGGGTTCCCAGCGTGTTAAACCTTTGCTCATAAGACAGTCCCTTCACACCAGGATAATCCTGGTGAATCTTCCCTGAACAAACTACAATGAAATATTTCTTTAAATAAGGGGCCAAAGCTGCCCACAATATTCCAGATGTGGCCTCACCAGCATCTTGTATAGTTGCAGTAAAATGTTCCTACTCCTATACTCCAACCTCTTCTAATATCCTGCTTGCCTTTCTGATGATCTATTGCACATGCTAGCTTTCTCCCTTGTACGCTCCATTTATCCTGTCCTAGCCTACCCTCTTTATTGTTCCTGCTCCCCCATCATTCACTCCATTCTTATTCCCCTTCCCCCACCATCCACCACTTTCTTGCACCTCCCCACCCCGGTCAACTTCCTCCCTCCCACTCCCCATCCTCTCCCTGCCCCCGGTCCTCTTCCTCCATCTCCGCCCACCCTTGTCCTCTCCCTCTCTCC
>NC_057711.1:13494132-13551694 GCF_004010195.1 Chiloscyllium plagiosum | reverse complement strand
TCTCCTTTTTCCCTTTCTTACTCTCCTTTCTTCCTCTCTCTCAAACTTCTTTCATCTTTCTCTCTTGTTTCTCTTTTTCCTCTTTGTCTCTTTCACTCTTTCTTTGTGTGTGTCTCCCTCCTTTTTCTCTTTCTCTCTCTTACTTCTTTCACCTTCTCTTTCATCTCCTCTTTCTCTGAGCCCCTCCTCTCCTCTCTTTCCCTGTTCCCTCCCCCCTCCAGTGTGGAGTTGCAGAGAGAGCCAACAGTCTCCTTCCAATAATGAGCTGTCACTGCTGCTGCTGCTGCATCATATCAGGAGCACGGGCTGATTGGCTGAAGCTCAGTCAGAACACTGTTCTGATCAGCTGGCGAGGGTGGAGCTGAAGTGTGTAGCTCTGTGCCTTGGTGGTTGCTGCTTTGCGCATTGATGTGAGTGGAGTGCAGCACACTACTGGCACCAGGCAGGTAGAGTACAGGCATATCTGTAAGAGGCAGCACTCGGGGCACTGTGTGCTGAAGTATTCTTGTTTCTGCATTGCTATATGATGCAGGAAGACATCTCTGGTAAACTGTGAGCAGACGAGTGACTACATAGGGGTTTGTTTAACATTTGAAGCTGGTTTGAATCATTCTGTTCAAAATTGTTGGGAGAATTGTTATCAGGTTGTTGCCATGAGACCGCCATTCTTTACCAGTGTGTGTGTGTGTGAAAGGAATTGTTTGCACCAATATCTGCAGTGTATCTCAGAGGAGAAATTGAAGTTGGGATTGGCAAGTGCGTGAAAGGGAATTAAGTTTTAAATGGGGTAGTGATTGTGATGCATTGATAAGCAGGATCTGGAATCTGGTCACACAGGGTCTTTGTATATATGTGCAGGTATACTGTCCACATGCTGTATTGTCAGCAGCATTTGGGATCTCGTTATCTCTGTGGACCTGGCGTGCTCTTACAAGAGGGTGTGATTCTGGTTTGGGTTTCTCTTTTTTTATAGCGTCTGGATTTTAGTTTGTGTATCTGTCTCGGTCAGGTTTTGTAACTGTTTTCCCCGATAGCTCCCTCACCTTGTGGTGAATTCTGTGTTTAATCACATCTTCCTGCCACTTTCTGAAGATGCTGATGTTCAACGTGCCAACTCATGCCTAGGTCTTTGGTGCATGGCAATGGATCAGTGCGGTCCCAAGTTGGTGAGCACTGGACAGGGGTTATGTCTGTTTTAACTGGGCCTGGATGGACTATGTACACTCCGACAAACTGAGCCACACATGATGCTGGGAGTAAGATACGACAGAGATAAAAATGTTCTTGGCTGCGTTTAGCTGATCCACTGCGGTCAGTGCATGAGCTTTAACGACCAGTTGCTAGGTTTGAACTGTGCTGAATTACCTGAAGGATGTTGGAGATCAGAAAATCTGCCCATTCCCTATCCAAGCTTTAAGGAGAAGAGAAATCTCCTGGGAGTACTCACGGTCCAACAAGACCTCTGTGCGGAAAGAATATAGTTCAAGATAATGCTTGGCTGTGATGCCCCTAGTGGTCAAATTGCGATGCAGCAGCCACACAGGCAAGGGCGATGGCCCTTCCTCTGCTGAAGGCTGAGGAACCTGTGTTCACAACCGTATTTCATCCTTTTCTCCAATGTAGAAGGACATTCAGAATTACATGACCAAGGATGCTTTGAGACTTATTCCCCATCATTAAGCAGTTGCTTCTGGAGCCGAGTGAACAATGTATTAAATGAATCAATTTCCTGTGATTCATGTACAGTCTTGCTTGAATCTGACAGTTTCTAATTGTGCAGATAATTAGATATACTCCCAAAAGAACTAACTCTCACAGGGGGACACTTCCAAAAGGTCCTGCCTTTCACTGGGGGATAAGTTCCTGGAGGTGCTGATTCTCACTGGGGGAACAGTTCCTGGAGGCACTGTCACTGGGGGGGGGAGGATATTCCCTGGGGGGGACAGTTCCTGGAGGCGCTGACTGTCACTGGGGGGGACAGTTCCTGGAGGCGCTGACTGTCACTGGGGGGGACAGTTCCTGGAGGCGCTGACTGTCACTGGGGGGGACAGTTCCTGGAGGCGCTGACTGTCACTGAACTTGCACATTCCCGGAAGTAGAAGCCCAGTGTATGTAATTTCTGATTAGATTTTAATTCTTGGGATCTGGTGATTTTTGTGCCAGGTGATTAGACTAAGTGCTGCATTGATTTTTCACTCCTGTCTGCTTCTCCACAGTCTTTCCACAATGCCCGGATCACTTCCTGCCAACGCTGAGGCCAGCTGGCCCAAGGATGTGGGAATCATTGCCATGGAGATCTACTTCCCATCTCAGTTTGTGGAGCAGACAGAACTGGAGAAGTTCGATGGGGTGGACGCAGGCAAGTACACGGTGGGCCTGGGCCAGTCCAGAATGGGCTTCTGTTCTGACCGTGAGGACATCAACTCCCTGTGCCTGACCGCTGTTCACCGGCTGCTGGAGAGGAACAACCTCCCTTGCGAGAGCATCGGGCGACTGGAGGTGGGCACAGAGACTATCATCGATAAGTCCAAGTCAGTGAAGACCGTTCTGATGCAGCTGTTTGAGGAGTCTGGGAACACGGACATCGAAGGCATTGACACCACTAATGCCTGCTATGGTGGAACCGCTGCACTCTTCAACTCTGTCAACTGGGTGGAGTCCAGTTCCTGGGATGGTGAGTCTGTGCTGTCCAGATACCTGTTTCTCCCCATCCCACCCAGACTAGGAACTTTCTCATCTCTATCTAGTTTTGATGAACACTGCAGGGAAAGGCCGTGTATTTACAAAGCGCCTTTCACATCCTCAGGACATGGCAAAGCATTGCAGCCAATTAAATATTTTTCAGGATAAGTCATTGTTGTAATGTGTCTCACATTAGAGGTGGCATATCCTCATAGCTAATATAGACGTGGTGATCTCTAATCATATTGACACTGTACCTCTCACAGGTAATGTATGTATCACTGTGTGTGTCAGCTATGAGGCATAGATGGTGTCTGCAGATAGCTCTTTGTATTTTATTGGGAGGACTTGTCTAGCTGGCTGATTTCTGAGCTGTGTTAAAGACCTGCGGGTGAGTGTGGCTTTGGGAAGGTGTCGTCTGTCGCTGTGATGATGGAATTTCAATAGACAGGTTTCTGCCTCTGTGCAGTCCTCATCTCCTAAACGTTCCTATTCTGTCTGCTTCCACCACCCCTCTGGCACTTACCACCTGACATGTCAAAAAATACTTGCCTCTCACATCTCCTTTGATGTTAGTCTCTTTTAAACCTATGGTCCCTATTAATTGACATTTTTGCGCTGGGAAAAAGTCTCCGACTGTCCATTCTATCCATTCCTCCCATAATTTTATAAACTTTTATCAGGTTGCTCCTTCATGCTCTGATATTCAAGTGGAAATAAACCAAGTTTGTGTAATTTTGACCGTGTTTTGTGTTGTCTTTGGCTTACAGGGCGCTACGCACTAGTTGTTGCTGGTGATATTGCCGTCTATGCCACAGGGAGTGCCCGTCCCACCGGTGGTGCCGGCGCCATTGCCATGTTGGTCGGTCCAAATGCTCCGCTGGGATTTGAGCGAGGTACGTAGACATGGACAGCCCCGTGAGTGTTGTGAAACAGGATCTAATACATCCCACCGAGGCTGTCAGCACCATTCATATGCAGACTAGTTGCTATTAGAAGGACAGACTTGCATTTGTGTGGTGCTGTTTATAACCTCTGAAGGCCACAAAGCAGTTTTGAAACACACTCACCCCGATAATGTTGGAATCAGAGTGGGTAGACTGGGCACACCAAAGTCCCGAAACAGCAGTGGCAAGATGTCACTGACATCCCTTGGTCGCTCCCCCACTCAGTTGCTCGCTTTCGGTTAACTCACTCATTCTAAATTCACTCAGACACTGTCTCAATCTCCCACTTGCTCTCCTCCTGGCTGGTTTAGCCCCCCCCCCCCACTTCCTCTCTCACTCACACTTGTCCCTGCCATACACTCCCACCATCATACTCACTCCTGTAGATGCCTTACCTCAGTATACTCAACAGCCCCATTCCCTCTAAAACCAGTAGAAAGAAGCATTCCTACTCTTACCCATAGCTCAGCACCTCGGAACATAGGAATATGAGTTGGCTATTCAGCCCATCTGCATTCAGTTAGATCACAGTCCATTTGCCCCTACCCTGATTTCATGTCCCTGGATAGTCTTTCCCAGCAAATTTCATCAGTCTCTGTTTTGTCATTGCCAGGAAGAGAGATTCCCAACCTCCCCACCTGCCATTTTGGAACGTGCAGGTGAGGAGCTGTGCTTCTGATCAATCTTCAAAAGAACGAAGAACAATACAGCACTGAAACAGGCCTTTTGGCCCACCCAAGACTGTACTGACATGTGATGCCTTTCTAAACTAAAGACACTCTGCCTCTGTGCAGTTCTCATCTCTTAAACATTCCTATTCTGTCTGCCTCCACCACCACCTCTGGCAACGCATTCTCGGCATTTGCCACCTTATGTGTAAAAAAAAAACTTGCCCCTCACATCTCCTTTAATATTAGTCTCTTTTAAACCCATGTTCCCTATTAACTGAAGTTTCTACCCTGAGAAAAGTCTCCAGCTGTCCATTCTATCCATGCCTCCCATAATTTTATAAACTTCTATCAGGGTTCCTCTCTTATCCTCTGATATTCAGTTGAAAATAAACTAAGTTTGTCCAATCTCTCCTCATAGCTAATTCCCTCCAAAAACAAGCAATGTCCTGGTTAGCTGCTTCTGTAATCTCGCCAAAGCCTCCACATCCTTCTGGTTCAATATTCCAAATGTAACCTAATTAAAGTTCTACCCTGCTGTGACATGACTTGCCCAATTTTTGTACTCTTCGCCTCTACCAACGAAGGCAAGCATACGATCTGCCTTATTGACTACCTTGTCCACATATGTTGCTGCTTAAACAGAGGACCTGGAAGCCTAGATCCTTTTGTGTGTTGATGCTACTAAGTGTGCTGCCATTTACTGTATAGTGCCCTTCTCCATGAGATCTCCCAAAGGCATCACCCTTCATTTGTCAGATTAAACTCCATATGCCATTTCTCCGCCCAAGTCTCTAGCCTGTCTATATCCTGCTGTATCTTCTGGCATTCTTCCTCACTACCTGTAACTCTGCCAATCTTTGTCATCCACAAACTTAAGTACATACATTAGACGCCTTCACTTTCCTCCATATTATTTATTTATCCTATAAACAGAGTTCTGAGCACTGATCCCTGTGGAACACCACTCATCACAGACCTCCAATCAGAAAACATGCTTCCACCCCCTCCTCAATCATCATTGTCACTTACTCAAAAAACTCAATCAAGTTTGTGAGACACCACTTTCCCTTTAATTGTGCCAGCTGCAATGGCCTCTGAAGGACTGTGTATGGCAGCAGCTTCCAGAAGTGGAAGCCAATTCCTCAAACACCAATTGATGTGTGGGTGGCACCTCAGTTTAGAGGGAGCATTGCATCAGGTGATGTGTTTTTTTTATTCTTTATGCTTTCTGGGATGTGGGGGTCACTAGCAAGGCCAGCATTTTTGTTGTCCATCCCTAATTTCCCTTGACCAGCTCATGTGGCCATTTGAGCAATCAGCCCACGGTCCACCACACTGCTGTGGGTCTGGAGTCACGTGTAAGCCAGACAGTAAGGACAGGCAGACTTCCTTCCTTGAAGGAAATTAGTGAACCAGGTGGGTTTTCTCCAACAGTTGTCAGTGGTTACATGGTCACTAGTAGAGTAGATTTACCTTTCAGACTCCCTTGTTTTTAGTTGAATTTAGATTTCACCATCTAACGTGTTGGGATTCGAGCCCACATCCCCCGATTTTAGTCTGGGCTTTGGAAAATGAGTTGCTGTTTGCACCTTTGCACAAAGTCAAGGGATCTGGGCTCATGCTTGGCATTCCCATTCCGATCCTTATCCCAAGCTCCCAGCCTTGTGCTTTTGGTTTGGTGGAAAGCAGAATTCAATCCTTGGTCTGGGAGGAGCTGGCGTTGTGAGTAACCTCTCGTGTAGTTGTCAGGATCAGGATCATGCAGCACTCAACAAACTGCCAGTCTGGAGCACTCCGTATTGGTGAAGAGATCTCGTAATAAATCCAGTTAGAGATGAAATTAAAAACCAGCAACAAAGTCTTTCACTTTTCCCAAGAGATGTCTTGTATGATCAAATGAAGCACTGAATCTTCCCTGCCTTTTGAGGCCAGAGTTAGTTGTTAGAGCTGCAATTCTTATTTTGCAGTCCTGTTTCTCTGTCAGCAGGTGGCGATGTTCCATTGCATCCCTTCAAACAACTGACTGTTTCATTTGTTTACTTTGCATTAATTCACATATAATTAATTTTTGATTGAATTTTTCTTTTGCTCTTTATATTCTTCTTTTATTGGGATATTTAGCTTCCACCTGAGAGGGTATCCAGGACTTTGGGTTAATGTCCCAGCTAAAAGGTGCCCCCTCTATCCGTGCTGCACTGGAGCGTTACCCTGGATTATGAGCTTACATCTTTGGATTGGGGCTGGCAGCCTTGAGTTTTACTCCGATGAGAGTGTGACCCATTGGGCTGTGACTGAGGCTGGTTTTTACAACTCAACGTTAGTCACTGTCAGCATATCTTGCAGTTGGATGTGAATGTATAACATTTCCTGCCCAAAGGCTGCAGGAAGGTTTGCTGTCTTTAATGTCTTAGGGTTGTGCATGTAACGGCTGATTGTCACTAATTTATAGGACTCCGGGGAACACACATGCAGCACGCATACGATTTCTACAAGCCGGACATGGTGTCAGAGTACCCAGTGGTAGATGGGAAGCTTTCGATACAGTGTTACCTCAGCGCATTAGATCACTGCTACAAAGTTTACTGCAACAAGTATCAGGCACAGAAACAAAAAGGTAGGCTGGTGTGTTGCGAATTGGCAAGACCCTAATAGAAATGACTTCCATTTGCTTTACTGTTTTGCATATGCCCTCTTTAACAAGTGTCGCAGCCCCTTCCTATTTTATCCCATTGGCACCTTACACTTTATTTCTTCACAAAGCTGTTCCCCAGATTATCAAAACCAATAACTGTTGACAATATTGTTAGTGTCTTTACTTGTTGAATGTCGTCAAAATCCAGAATTTATCCACCTAAAATTGACAGTGGGTTATCAGACTTGGAAAATTAATCATTTAGCATTTGAAGTTCTCTCATTTATTTTTAAGACAGGTACGACATAGGCATAAGTACAGAATAAAGTCCCTTCTACTCTTTTAAAGTGAAAGTAAAACTCTATCGACATTGTCCTACCAAAAACCTCCAGGATATGGACAGCATAGGGTTAGATACAGAGTAAAACTCTGCACTGTCCTCATCAAATACTCCCAGGATGGGTACAGCATGGAGTTAGGTAAAAATTCAAACTCCCTCTACTCTTTTAAACAAAGTAAACTAAAAGTAAATTTCCCTCTACTCTTTGAAACTGAAGTTCTTTTTACACTGTCCCCATCAAACACTCCCAGGGCAAGGAAAGGGCAGGATTAGATACAGGGTAACTAACAATGGTGTACTCATGTTAGCCATTGTCCTAATTTTCCACATGATCTGGGTCGCAGACATCCATGGAAAATGCTTTGCCCTGTTAAAGTTTCCAAGCTAAAAGTGCTGGGCTATTGAGAATGTATAGCTTCTGTTCGTGTGTATACAATGTCTCAAACCATCTTTAAAGGAGTACTCTGCACATTGTGCATCAATTCTTTGATGAAGACTATCTACAGAGATTCAAAGCACAGGACTTTGAATGGGTTTTATGTAATGCTGCAATGAAGTATTGTGCATTCTTGTACTTTTGAAAATATTTTCAATGTCTAATTTTCATCAATTCTGGGAGCCATAACAGCATTAAGTTATACCTATTGGAAAGGCTGGACTAGCTCTTCAGGGGTATAGGTGTTATGTCATAACTTCATGGTTGGTGTGTTAGACAGAGTCCAGGAATATGCTCTTCTGGTCAGAGTCTTATTCTAACATCACAAATCTCCAACAATACTGATTATTGTACTTCCCCACATAGTCATAGAATTTTATGCATGCATAGTCAAATGCTCACTCACTAATCCCTTGTTAAGTATCCTAGCCAGAAGCCACTAGATGTTAAGAACCTGAAGTAGTTCAGATTGACATGAAGAAGATCACAGAGTAATTTCTTCCCCTTTAGTAAACCTACTTTTTCCCCTGGGGGCAGTGGAGGCTGAGTCCTGAATATATTCAGGGCTTAGTTAATAGACTTTTGATTGACAAGGGAGTGGACAAGACAGTAGAGTGGAGGTCACGTCATTTTTTAAATTATTTGTTCATAACATGTTTCTATTGCTGGCTGGCATTTATTAAATGGCCCCAAATGCCCTTTTCTTCATTCACTTGTGGAACATGGGTGTCACTGGCTGGACCAACATTTATTGCCCATCTCTAGTTGTGCTAGAACTGAACACAGTGCTTCAGGTAGAAACTAATTAAATTCATCTAAGAGCATAACATCCTTAGATTTGTAATATAGCTCTCTTTTTATAAAGGTTGAAATTGCATTAAGTTTTGTCATTAGCTTTAATGCCTTTAGTTAAATGTGAGAGAATCCCAGCTATACATATAGGTCAGATTAACTTGTCCAGCTGCTTCTTACCTGTGTGCTATTTACCATGGAGTGTGTCTTGATTGTACACCCATTTGAGAGCACTTGTCACTGACAGTGGGGTTACATGAATTTAATCTCCGTCACGCAGCAGTAATCTGGTGAATATTCTGTTTCAGAGGGCAGCGATGCTCGCTTTACTCTTCAGGATTTTGACTACATGGTATTCCACACCCCTTACTGCAAGCTGGTCCAGAAATCTGTGGCCCGGCTGCTTCTCAACGATTTCTTACATGACTCCAACCCCAACACAGAGAGTGGTATCTTCAGCGGCCTGGAGGCCTTCAGGTGAGCGGATTTTGTGACTCGTCATGGGGCCTGCTTCCCAGACAATAAAAGCCAAATACTGAGGATGCTGGGGTTCTGATTTAAAACCAGGAAATGCTGGAGAAACTCAGGCAGGTTTTGCTGCTTCTGTGAAGATGGGGAAAAGAGTGTTGACGAAGAGGAGATGTATTGAACTTGAAACATTAATTCCTATTCCGCTCTCTCGACAGATGCTACCACTCACGCTGTCAGTGGTGGGGTCTGGGGGTTTGCATTACCGGGATTAACATGTTCCCTGATTTGTTCACAGAGATATGAAACTTGAGGACACTTACTTCGATCGGGATGTGGAGAAAGCTTTCCTGAAGGCAAGCAGCGATATTTTTAAGCAGAAGACGCATCCATCACTGATGCTTTCCAACCAGAATGGGAACATGTACACGCCCTCTGTCTACGGCTGCCTGTCCGCCGTGTTAAGCCAGTAAGTCCCTCTCGTGGCCTTTCTCCCACCTCCCTGTGCTGCTGGTCCCTCATCCCCTCCATGCCACGTGCCTTTGCTTTCAGCAATAACAGTGGATTTCTCAACCCACAGGCGCTCTGCCCAGCAGTTGGCCGGCCAGAGGATTGGCCTGTTCTCCTACGGCTCGGGATTTGCTGCTACCCTGTACTCGCTCCGCATCACCCAGGACGCGACACCCGGATCTGCGCTGGACAAGCTGGTGTCCAGTTTGTCAGACCTGCAGGCCAGGCTGGACTCGCGCAAGAAGGTGTCACCGGAAGTATTCGCCACTAGCATGAAGCTGAGGGAGGAAACCCATCATTTGGGTAAGGTCATTGGTGGGAGGAATATTTGCTGCTTTTGGTGGAGATAGAAATAAACGTGCAACTTGGAGCAATCCGAATGTGTCAGTAACAGTCTGAGAGGGGGGTTCAAAGAATGCTGTTGAGATATTTCTACTCTACTAGACAAAGCAGAGAGTTGGCTATATTAGGCTTGGTGTTGTGTAATATGACAGGTTTAATTAACAACCTTAGGTGAAAGGCATCCCTAGGTAGCAGCAATCACAAGGCGATTGAGTTTTACTTCTGGTTTGAAAGGGAGAAGAGTAGCTCTAAGACTAATGTTTACACTTAAATAAGGACAACAATGTGGGCACAAAAGCTGAGTTAGCTGGAGTGAAATGGAATGCTAGGCTGGAGGTTTGATCAATAGAGATGCAGAGGCTGACATTTAAGGGGATATAAAGAAAGTAGCGAGTTTTGAGAAGATTTATAGCTCAGGTTGAGGTTTTGGATGTAGGTTTGCTCGCTGAGCTGGAAGGTTCATTCCCAGACGCTTCGTTACCCTACTAGGTAATATCTTTAGTGGGCGAACAATGCTGAAAATTCCTGCTTTCTATTTATATCTTTTGGTCGGTAATGTCATTTCCTGTGGTGATGTCATTTCCTGTGGTGAAGTCACTTCCTGTTCCTTTTCTCAGGAGGTGGTAGATGGGGTCTAACTCGATGTGTCTGTTGATAGAATTCCAGTTGGAATGCCAAGCTTCTAGGAAAGCATGGCATTCCAACCGGAACTCTGTCAAGAGTTCATCACAGGGAATAACATCACCAACCCAAAGAAACCCAAACATATAAATAGCAGGAATTTTCAGTATTGCTTCGCCTGAGGCCCACTGAAGATGTTACCTAGTAGGGTAACGAAACATCTGGGAATGAACCTTCCAGCTCTGTGTGCAAACCTACATCTAAAATGTAAAGCAAGTTTCTCAAGTGAGGGCTCGCACCACGGTTAATTAAATAATCGGGGAGAGAGGATGGGACTATAAGATGAGTAGCAAGTCAGATGATTGGTTAAAATACAAAGATGACAGAGGAAGATTGAAAGGTTAAGCAAGAGTTTGAGAGGAAACTTGCTGGAAATGTGAAAACCGATAGCAAGAATGGGGAGTTATGGGGAAATTTATGGGAGCAAGGAGTCCGAGGGTTTTTGGGAACATTGAATTCAAAACACAAAGGCGATCAACCATGATGGTCCTGAGTGATGGAGCAGGCCTGAAAGAGGCAAACGGCCTGCCCCTGCTCCTAATTTGCACGTGATTAGATTAGATTCCCTACAGTGTGTAAACTGGCCCTTCAGCCCAACAAGTCCACACCAACCCTCTGAAGAGTAACTCAGCCAGACCCATTTCCCTGTGACTAATGCACCTAACACTATGGGCAATTTAGCATGGCCAATTCACCTGACCCACACATCTATGGACTGTGGATAGAAACCCACGCAGACGCGAGGAGAATGTGCAAACTTCACACAGACAGTCACCTGAGGCTGGAATCAAACCTGGGACCGTGGTGCTGTGAGGCAGCAGTGCTAACCACTGAGCCACCGTGCTGCCATCTATCCAGGGAGTGTGAGAATATGGAGTTAAAAATCACATAACACCAGGTTATAGTCCAACAGGTTTAATTGGAAGCACTAGCTTTCGGAGCACTGCTCCTCCTACAACTACCTGATGTCCACCCCAGTCCAACACTGGCACCTCCACATCAGGAGAATATGGAGTTTACAATCGCAGGGAGTAGTTGAGGTGACTGTATAAATGTATTTAAGGGGAAACAATATCAACACATGAACCAGAAAGGAAATTAGGAAAACATTGGGGTTAGGTGAACAGGGGCATAAACCTCAAAATCAGAGTGATTACTCCTGGGGGATACCAGCTGTTCACGACAGGCCCTGTGTCAGTAAGCACTGTCGATGCCACCGGGCTGTGGGTAACCTCGGCCACCACTCCTTCACTGCACTTGTACCACTGTTGCTTCGCCTGACTCTCTCCAGCTGCAGTCTGGCCTGGCCTGGCCTGGCCCAGCCCAGCCCAGTGAGGGTCTCTTCCCAGAGCCACGAGGCCAAGCTCAGCAGTGTTCCAGTTACAGCGATGCATGGATAAAGCATGGTTCTGGATTTTACATTTCCGTCCAGTCTGAATGTCTAAAGTCTTGACTTTGCACAAGATTATTGATTGTGTCACTTCGATCCGGTTTTGAAGCCCTCCAGAATAGGCGTGTTTCACTGCATGTACTGAGAGTTTGTGGAGTTCGTTCTTTCCTATTAGTGTTGCTTCGAGTCTCAGCTTTCTTTATCCTTTGTTACACCGTCACAGTGGGTCTCCTCTCCCACTCTCATTTAATTTGTCTTGGTTTGTTTTCCCCACAGCAAACCACCAGCCACAGAGTGCAGTAGAGGACCTGTTCCCTGGCACATGGTATCTCACCCGAGTGGATGACAAACATCGTCGTGACTATGCTCGGAGGCCAGTCCTGGAGAACAGCAGCTTTGAGGCTGGGTCAGGTGTTCTCCAGAGCAAAACCACCGCAGCTGAGGTATGTGGGACCCTAAATACCATTATCAGTAAATCCCGGTATTCCTCAGAGATTTTAAATGATGATTGAAGGGAACTGACATTTGTTGAAGCATTTCATTTCATTTGAAACATGTATAATGTCTAGTGAAGGGGAGTGTAAGTTAGACAGAACCGAGACATTGAAGAAAGGGAGCTCATTTGAATGTTCCATTTCAGATGTGAACTTGGGTCATGTGGTATTTGAATTTCAGCGTCAGGGTGTTGCCAGTGTGTGTGGCCTGTGTTTCCAAAGACCGATGGGGATCCTATCTAACTATTTAGCCTTTTAGCTGTTCATGACAAGCAAGGTGTAGACTATAACCAAGTAATCCATGCTGACAAAATCCCTGACACACTGTTTGACACTAAATGTGAATCTGCAATTGGACAGCATTTACTGGATAATCCTGAGACATGTGAAGAATTCCACTGACCACCAACTTGGCATTATCACTTGGCTTGCAGGGTGGCAAGCTTGTGTGTTCTAGAAGCTACATGCATTAATTTCTTTTTAGATAGAAAGCACTTACACACATTTTATCTGATTCAACTGGATAAAATGCTTGACATTCGCTGGTTCATTTGTCTGGGCAGTTGCCCTGAACAATCGGGGCCTCCTTGCCTGACTTTAAAATGTAAACACAGCCTGCAGTTTACTGTTATCATCATTAATTAATGCATTCTCCACGACAACACTTCTATCAATCAGTGCGCTGTCCTCAGGCAATGTAAATGTTGGTCTTCTCCTTGAATTTGTTTTCTTGCTTGGATGAATACAAGATGCAAAACTTTCTCAATCTCCACATTACCAAACATTGTCAGTTCAAAATAATCATTTGGTATCGGCCAGTTGTTCTCTGAGGAACAGGGAAGTAGGCAGAGAGTAAGGTGAAGTGGTCGGAAATGAGAAGGGAAGTTGTGAGCAGAATCTTCGGTGAGAAAAGAGGAAGCCAGGGTTTTAGATAAAAAGCTGGGCAATATGAATAGATTAGAAAATAATCCAGTGTGTTCCTGGAGAGAGACTAGATTGAGAGATCGTTTTGGGCGCTGGGTCATGGGACTGACACGATTATAGGATCTGGTGAGGTTGGGGGATCTCGACATTTGGGGCTGTAGGATCTGAATGGTTGGTGGAATTGTGGGATCTGATGGGATTATGGAATCCCAGGAACTGGTGGGTTGGTGGGGTTATGGGATCCGACAACAGGTCTGATGGGATTACAGGATCTAGTGGGGTGATGGGATCGGGTGGGCTGGTGCATTTGAGGCAGTAATGGGATGACGTTGGGTTGCGGGACATTGTGTTAAGGGAGATGGTGCAGGGCTGCTGTGTGAAGGTGGGTTGACTGTTTCAAGGATGGAGGTTCTTGATTGGTAAGGGGATTGAAGTTACAAGGAGAAGGCAGGAGAATGGGGTTGAGAAGCATATCAGTCATGATTGCATGTTGGAGCAGATTTGATGGGCCAAATGGCCTAACTGCTTCTATATCTTATGGATGTGCTGAAGATGCCCATGTTATTCACAGTGTGCGCCAAGCCCTGCCAAGAAAATGCCCAGGATTCCAGGAACAGCTGCACAAGCTGGTACTGCCAACCTCAGCAACGGAGAGCACTGAGCTGACGTCGAGAATGTGGGGGAGAAAAGAGGACGAGAGAGAAAATGAACAATCTCCCCCAGCCCCAGCAAGTCTGATCCATGTGGGTGGGATTCCTGACTTCTACAGGAACGCTGGATAAGTATCTGAAAATGAATTCTTGGGTCTTCTGCAAGAAGGTGTCCCAGACCAGCCACCTGATGTACAGTCAGTCTGCAGCACACATCTTTTTTTTTTCAAACTTTGTTTGCATTCGAACATTGTAATTATTTTAAAATTCTGTTTACTGTGCGTGGAACGGGTGGGTGAGCTTTGAATGCTTGTACGTTGCATTTGATCTGTGCGCTCCCGTGCGCTCCCTTTACTGCTTTGTAATTTAGCTGTTTGCTTCCTTTCTGTTTAATGTGATATTTATGTCTGTGCAGTGAGTTGGTGCCCAAGCCGATGAAGTACAGACAAACCTCAGTTGTTCATTGATGCATCATCTTCTCACCACTCCCAGTAGCTGTTTCTGATCGTGTTGAAATCTAATTTTATCCAGTGAAAAAGAAAATCCTGAACCTGCACATGTTCTGAAGTGAGTTATAAAATGTAGGATCTGTTGTAAAGTTCTTTTTAAATTAAAAAAAAATACAAACTCACGATACGGGTATCTTTGGGTTCAATTTTCATTTTGAAAGTCGTATAAATGTCAACCTGTTTGGATGTGTTATGAAACGTCTCCGTGACAAATGGGACTTGAACCTGGATAATGAACACTGCCACCACTTCATAGGAGCCTCCAGCTCACTTCAAAAGTATTTTCTAAATCAATTATGTTTCAAATTTCTTTATGGTATGTGGGCATTACTGGCTGGGCCAGCATTTATCATCCATTTAATTGCCCAGAGGGCAATTCAGAGTCAACCATTGAGAGTCTGGAGTCACACCGACCAGACTATGTAAAGTCAAGCTTCCTTCCCAGCAAAGGCAGCCGGAGCTGTGGTGAATAATGTTTCTCTGATTGGAATGAAAAATATTGTGGGTTCCTCTTTGAGGTCTGTAATACAACCATCACCTCAAAATGACGCAAGTACTTGGAGCACAATTTGAAATTGCGGGTGATTAAAAAACCTGGCAACAAAAATGTGACTCTGACAACAGCCAACTTCCGAAAGACATAGAGAAACCTAGCAGGTGAAGTATAATAGGGATGTGTGAGATATGCTGCAGTTTGCGAGAGATGACAAGGAGAGACAGTCTAATCTAGTGGTAATATTTCAAACTAGTATCAGAGCAGAGTAACCCAACCAATTCACAAACCTCGAGGTCACAGGTCTTGTTACTATAATGGTTAGGGGATATAGAGTACGAGAGAAGGAGGGTGTGCTGTATTTGTGTGAAGCACTAGTTCATCCTCAGCTGGAATATTGTGTCTAGGTTCAGGCCCTGTACCTTAGGAAGACTGAGAAGACATTGAGGAGAGTGCAGAAAGGATTTACAAGAATGGTTTCAGCATTAAGAAATTTCATTTTATGAAAATGGATTGGAGATTTTGGGACTGTTTCCCTTGATGAAGGCTGAGTAGATTTGATCAAGATGTTCAAAACCATGAAGGATCTGGGCATGGAGGGAGAGACTGTTCCCTTTGGGACAAGGATTGCGAGCAAGTGGGATCAGATTTAAGGTATTTGGAAAAAGAAGCAATGGAGCATGAGGCTGAATATTTTCATGTAGCAAGTGTTTAGGGTTTGGAGTGCATTGGCTGACAGTGTAGCGGAGGCTGGTTCAATCAATGCCTTCAAGTGGGAATAGGATCATTATCTGAACTGGATGTCTGACTCTAGAATGTGCAGGGTTATGGAGAGAAGGTGAGAGTGTGGAACAAGGTGAAATACTCGATCAGCATAGACACAATGGGCCAAACGGCCTTGTGCATTGTGACCATTCTGTGGGGCACACGGTTTTGTAAACCAGGACGAATACAGTCTCAGCTGGAGAATTCTGGGCTCTGCATTTTAAGAGGAATGCTGGGGCCTTGGTGAGTAATACCAGGGATGAGAGTCTCAAATATTGTGAAGAGATGGGAGAGGCTATATTCATCTCTTTTTAAGATGTAAAATTAAGATTTGAGTTACTAGAGGTGTTCCAAAATATGAAGTTTTGATAGAAAAGGCAGAAATACAAGGTGGTAACAAAGAATCACAGGTTTACATCATTTCACAGGAGAAGAAATGAGAAGACTTTTCATGTCAAGACTGGGTAAGGTCTGCAATATGTTACCTGAAAGAACGACAAAATTGGATTCCATTGGCACCTTCAAAAGGCAATTAAGTCGGTACTTGAGGATTGATCTGCAGGGTTGAGATAAAAATTGGAGAGCTCTCTCAGAGCAGGCTGAATGTCCTCTTTCAGTGCAGTCAGATTGTGACTGTAAGACAGCCAAGAGCAACAAGGATGTGGGAAATAGATGCCTGTCATGCCCAGAGACTCCCACATCTGGAGAGTTCATTTTGAGCAACATTTTTCAATTAAAATACCATAAAAACCGTTGAAAGCTGAAGATTGTTAATTTTTCCTATGATTAAAGTCTCAGGTGCATTCTACAGCACCTTCCAAACTCACGACCACTCCTATCTAGAAGGACAAGGACAGCACATACATGGGAACACCACCACCTGCAAGTTCCTCTCTAACTCACTGACCATCCTGACTTGGAAATATATTGCCATTCCTTCACTGTGGCTGGGTCAAAATCCTGCAATTCCCTCCCTAGCAACATATTGTGGGTCAACCTGAAACACATGGACTGGAGCAGTTCAGGAATGGAGCTCAACACTACTTCTCAAAGGCAACTAGGAATGGGTAATAAATTCTGGCCCAGCCAGCGTCACCCATACCCTGTAAATGAATTTTTAACAGCCCTCCAGAGGAGGAAACTTGTCACCATTGGGCTGACCTGGGACCCTTGTCCTATATCCCGTAACTGTCCTGAAATGCCTAATTGTCATCTGAAATAGCTCTATGAACAACACGGTTGTATCAACCATTCTCAAGACAGGTGATGTTCAATAAATGTTGGTCTTGTCAGTAACATTCCTGTCCTGAGAATGAATATTTAAAAACAAAAGCTATCTAGCTAGCCCTTTCACCTACATTTCATCAGGCTGAGAGCTTTGAGTAAGTGGGTCACAGTCAAAGTAAATAGTTTGTGCAGCCTGTTCTGTTGTACTTTGTGAACATTGTAACATTTATCTGTTGATAAGCTGAGCAAAGTTCTGGGGCATCCATAGTCAGGTTGAGGTAAGGGTATTGAGGGCAATGTCACTGTTTGTTAACTCATTCCAACCTGTGAATTCTGTGCACGTCAAAGTGAGGAATGTTATTGCCAGGGAATGGGACAAGTTTCTCATTCAGACACCGTGTGTCTACATAACGCAACAGACGGGAGACACAATCCAATTCTGCCACCTGAGAAAGGATGCAATGCGTCTCTGACGCAATTTTGGAAGATCCTTAAAGGGAGTGATGGAGTAGTTAGGATCACTTTACTCTTGTGGCAGAGTCGAAGACAATGGGGCATAATCTTAAAATTAAAGTTGGTTCATTTACTGCTCCTGGTGAGTAATACTCGATAATACCTTAGTAGTATGATTGATTTGGTGCTAGTTTAAAAAGGAAGTTCAGAGGTATGTAATAGCATCTCTGCATTTTTGTATCATCATTCACTCATAGGATGTGGTGTTACTGGCTGAATCAACATTTATTGCCCATCCCTAATTGCCCAGAGGGTTTGGAATCACATGTTGGCCAGACCAGATATGGACGTCAGTTTCCTTCCCTAAAGAATATCAGTGAACCAGATGGAATTATTTTCCAACAACTGACAATGGTTTCATGGTCATCATTAGACTCTTAATTCCAGATTTTTTTTATTGAATTCAGATTCCACCATCTGCCATGATGAGATCTGAAGCTGGATCCCAGAATATTACCTGGTTTAACAGTAGAGCACCAGGCCATCATTGTCCTTTAAGTAGAGAGAAGAGAAAGAACACATGAATTAGGAGCAGAAGCCGATGAACGGTGATGTCAGGAAGTACTTGCACCAAGTCCAGTGGAAACCTGGAACTCTGTCTCTGCTTTGGTGCTGTGGACCAATTGGAGATTAAAGACTGAAAGGTTTTTTCTGGGTGAGAGTATGAAGGGATAACGGAGTTGATTTCAGATTGGTCATGATCTACCTCTTGTGGTGGAACAGGTTAGCTTCCTTTCCACAGCTCCCATCTTGAGCCTTAGCCCCATTCCCATTCTGCTACACCACGGTGACCTTCCGAGTTTTGTGTTGTGGCTCCCTGACAACAAGGAATTC
The DNA here is from genome assembly GCF_004010195.1 of Chiloscyllium plagiosum. Lineage (NCBI taxonomy): Eukaryota > Metazoa > Chordata > Chondrichthyes > Orectolobiformes > Hemiscylliidae > Chiloscyllium > Chiloscyllium plagiosum. The sequence continues at coordinate 13,533,394 of NC_057711.1, read as the reverse complement.
AATTCCGCCCCGGCCCAACCCCACAACAAACTCAACTCATGCCGCACTATCATTGAGGGTTTCCTCCGGTTGAGCTGTCCCCGAATTGTCAAACCAGACCCCAGAGACAAAGGTTCAGAGTTTAAACCAATACTGTGTTTGTTTGACATTTAACATTAACTAACCCCCTCCCCATCCTCAATACGTGAGCTTCCAAAGAGAAAAACAACCTATGGGACTTCCCCCAAGTCCAAACTGAGAACGTAGAACAGTACAGCACAGAATAGGCCCTTCAGCCCTTGATGTTGTGCTGGCCCCGACAAACAGAACACAAGGGGAAATCTTAGGACAACTGATGTAGAGATGAGTTTAGTTATTGCAACATACATAGAAACTAGGAGCAGGAGTAGACCATTTGGCCCTTCAAACCTGCTCCAAAATTCAATATGATCGTGGTTGATCCTCTAACTCAATGATATAATCCCGCTTTCTTCCAATACCCTTTGGTGCCTCAAAATCTAAAAGTATATCTGTCTCTTTCTTGAATATATCTAGTGATTTGGCCTCCACAGCCTTTTGTGATAGACAATTCCACAAGATCACTTTGAATGGAAACATATTTCATCATCTTAATCTGCAGTGGTCTACTCTGTATCCTGGTCTACTCTATCCCCTGGATCTAGACTCCCCATCTGGGGGAAACATCCTCCCTGCATCTAGTCGGTCATGCCCTGTTAGAATTGTATACGTTTTAATCAAATCCCCTGTCACCCTTCTAAACTATAATGAATACAGGCCCAGGTAAAGTATGGGACAATACTGGCAGTATTAGTTCAGTGTACCTTTGCTGCACTCCCTCTATGGGAGGTCTCTTCTTTCTTGAGCAGATGCTCAAACGGGAAGTGAAGGAGCCAAAAGGGAGAGAGAGACGTTTGGAGGGGGAATTGTTGAGCTCAGTGCCAGAATAGCACATCCACCCACAAGGATCACAGGACCAGGACAAGGAGGCAAACAATGCTTGCAAGCTATTTGTCGTTCAGTGAGGGTGTGACTGTCCATTGCCTGAGCTCTGGGGAGGAAGGATTAGAAGATATACAAGGAACTGGCGCAAAGGGAACCCTGAGATTTTGAAGGGTTGTCAGACTGAGGGTGGAAACACAGAATGGTCATGGAGGAATCTGAATCCGAGGATAAGAATTTTAAAAATGGAAGCTTTGGTCAAACAACAAGGAGGACAATTTTGCTGGTGGTTTGTTGTGGTATTGAAGTGCTTAGATCCAAATCCAACCTTGCAGTCCAAGCTATTGGTTTCCCTCTGGGCACCTCTGGTATATTTAACACAAAAACACATGCCCACTGGGCACCAATCTATTGGCAAGTGACAGTTACAGCTTGTTACAAAATAGAAAATCGTTCTTCCTTCTCGGGAAGCTGGTGAGACCTGCCCCTCTGGTTCATCTTACAAAATCAAACACAGCTTGGAGGTCTGCCGCGCCATCCCGCGCTCTTTCCTCGGCTCCTTGGCTCCAGCCAGTTGCCGGGAGAGTGCCGGGACGGTGTCAGGGGCTCTCCTCCTCTGCACCCGGTGCAGCACAATGCGGTACATGCCCGTGATGGGGCTGCGTGAGTCCTTGCCGCTGTTGTCCAGGATGTGGGTGTCTGTCACCCCCAGGCGGGTCAGCGCCCGCTTCACCTCGGCCTGGTCCCCCCTCAGAGCCTCGGCACAGCCGGCCAGGTGTGAGGGGTCCAGCCGGAAGGGCTCGTGGCCCTTCGGGAGCCGGACGCCTCCCATCCACTCACTGCGGGCGATCTGAGTCACGGTGTGCCGCTCGGTAGGTGCCGGTCTCAGGATACCACGGATCAGCCTCTGGCACGGCTCAGTCAGATGCTGTGGCAATTGGTAGCTGCCCTCCAGGATGCACTTCTTCAGCTTGGCCACAGTGTCTGCCCGGAAGGGCATGGTGCCCACCACCATAAAGTACAGCAGCACCCCCAAAGCCCAGATGTCCACGAAGATCCCCACGTAATTCTCGTCGCGGAAAAGCTCGGGCGCGGCGTAGGGGGGTGAGCCGCAGAAGGTGCTGAGCAGCTGGTCCCTGCGGCACGTGGTGCTGAAACCAAAGTCGCCCACCTTCACACAGCTATTGGTCACGTAGAAAACGTTCTCCGCCTTCAGGTCCCGGTGAATCGTGTTGTTCTCGTGCTGCGAGAGTGAGGGTGGGGGAGGGGGGAAGGAGACAGGAATCACAACCGGTCAAATAAAATCAAACCACCGCGGGCACTGGCAATCTGACATGGAAACTGCTGGAGAAGTGTCAGCAGCCCTGGCAGCAGCTGAGGTGTGGGGAACAGGACCAGCTAGTGAACTAGAACAGCAACCACCCCAGCACCTACAAACGGAGCTGTGTTGGAACATTATTCAGATAAGCAATGACATACTACAGCAACCCAGATCTCCAGAAGACAGAACAGGAACACCTATTCAAGGCATTTAAACAAAATAGGTGCCCCAAGAGCACTATCCTCCAATACTTACTTAACAAATCTAAAAGAAGAAAACACTACATTACCAGACAAAATAGTGACCACATTATATATCAAAGACATATTAGAAATGACTACCTGACTACTCAGAACGCAGGGAAACTTAGTGGCCCATAAACCAGTGAACACCTTTCACCAGCTGGGTTGGACCAAAGGGTCTGTTTCCATGTACATCTCTATGACTGTGAAAAACACTACATAGGACAAACAGGAAGAAAACTGATTGAACGAGTGCACAAACATTAGCTCGCCACTGCCAGATGCAGCAGTAGTGTCTCACTTCAAACCACACAGACAACAAAGGATACAAATGCAACTGGGATGATATAACCATCCCAGTACAGGTGAAACAGAGACACGCCAGAGGATTCCTTCAAGCCTGGCACTTCAACCGGAAATCAATCAATAAACACATTGAACTGGACCGCATATACAAATCACTCAGACACAGAACCGGAAGTACCCAAAAAAGCCACGTAAATACCAGGTGGGACAGACCACCAACACTTTATCGAAGATGCACTGATGATGTCACCTAGCAAGGCAACAAAATGTCTGCAGAAAACCACACCGACTCGGCTAACAAATCTACTCATCCACAACCTGAGTTACAAATCTTTTCAAAAACTCGAAATACCTATGGGCGTGACACCCTCAAACTAACCCAACGATGGGAGACCAACACCACCTGCCTGAAAGCCATGTATGAAGAACTGTACTTTCTACATGAATGTCTTAGGAAACAGGTACTGCCAACAAATTTAAAATACAAAACGCCTGTCAACAGCCAGCAGGCAAGAAAAACAGCAGGACAGAATGGCTGCAAAATGCTAAGGGTTATGATCACAGATATCCACAACCGTCTCCACAAATATAAATGAGAAATTGCGCGCCAAAACACTCTGTCCTCCAATACCACCGACCCAGAATGGACAACCCATTAGAACAAGCCAAGGCCATACAACAACACAGGACCAGACCTAGCAAAAGACAAGCACTACAGGAAAAATGATCAAAACTCACCCACAACAATACAGACAACACAGAGACATGGATAAAGAACCTCTCAGACAGACCACTCAAAGACTCAGGAAAATCCATCCTGGTACGTGGACTAAACCTTAACGACAAAAGTGCTAGAAAAACCAACTTCCTTCAGCATGATAGGCCACACTGAAAATCCACGGACTGGATGAAGAAACACAATAGACTATCAGACAGATGATAGCTCCCACTCTAAGCAGAACAGGAAACTGGATCACACTCACCACAGAAGAAAGGAAAGCACTGGGGAAACTCAAAAGGGATGAGAACATAGTAATACTACCAGCGGACAAAGGAAGGATGACAGTAATACGAAACAGGGATCAGTACATGGAGAAAGCAAACAAACCACTCCATGATACTGCTACTTACCAACAGATGGCGATAGACACAACCCCATAACTCAAGAATAGGATTACCATGAAACCAAAGCAACTTCTGTACACAGCGCAGGAGACATCAGCAAAACAAACCTGCAAAAGAAGAAACCCAACGGATCCAACCCAACCTGATTCTACAGACTACCCAAGGTTCACAAAGCAGGAGCACCTCTCAGAGCTATTCTCTCACTCCCAGGGACACCTACCTCCGGGTGAGCCAAGGACTAACAAGACTAAAACACCTAACAGAATTCTCCAACCACTCCATTCACTCCTCCCAAGTGTTCCTCAACATCATCAGAAATACCACAATAGAGGAGGATGAAATAATGATTTCATTTGATGTAACAGCGCTCTTGACATCTGTAGACAGTGACCTAGCCAAGGATACCAATGCCACATTAATGGACAAAGTGGTTACTGGGACACCAAAGACACCAGCAGCATCAAACAGAACAGCATGCCAGTACTACTACACCTATGCCTCAAAACTCACTTTACAGTCAATGGACAAGTGTACAGACAAGCTAACGGCACACCAATGGGGTCCCCGATATCAGGACTGATAGCAGAAGCAGTAATGCAATGCTTGGAATGGACAGCTGTCCCCACCATCCAGCCCAAACTCTGGCTCTGGTATGTAGATGACTTTGCCATCATTAAACGTACAATCTGGAAGAAATCCACCACCACATCAATAAGATCCTCACCGCAATAAAGTTCACAGCAGACTCCCTTCCTGGACATATTAGTGGAACACACCTACCGGTGAACTCCAGACCAGTGTGTACAGGAAGATCACCCATACAGACCAGATACTGGTGATGGGATGGGAAGGCCATCCATGGGCCATCCCACCCAGAACTCAATTTTCGAGGTGGCAAGGAAAAGGTGGGCATCCCTCTATTGCCAACCCCTTACCTGCCCTGCTATCTCTAGAGGGTCAGGTTCTGCCCACAAGCCTCATATTGGATGATGATTATTTTACATAAAGTGTTTCTGGTCAATGGTGACCCCCAGGATGTTGATAGTGGGGGATTCCATGATGGTAACACCATTGAATGTCAAGAAGTGTTGGTTGCATTGTCTCTTATTGGAAAAGGTTATTGCAAAGCATCTGTGTGGCCTGAATGTTACCTGCCACTCTACAGCCCAAGCCTAGATATTGTCCAGTTCTTGCTGCATTTGGACATGGACTACTTCAGTGTCTGAGGAGCTACGAATGATGTTAAACCTTGTGCAATCATTGGCAAACATCCCCACTTCTGACCTTATGATGGAGGGGAGGTCACTGATGAAGCAGCTGAAGATGGTTGGGTCTAGGACTGCAGATGCTGGAAACCAGAGTTTAGAATCGAGTGGTGCTGAAAAAGCACAGCAGGTCAGGCAGCATCCGAGGAGCAGGAAAATCGACATTTCTGGCAAAAGCCCTATTCTCCGTCACATCCAAACAGCTTTAATTTTATTTTCTAACCTCTTATGGAGGGCTTTATCAAAAGCTGAGTGAAAATGAAATAAATATGTTACAAGTAACATCCTCAAAAAACTCCAAGTTTATCAAACAGGATTTCCTTTTCATAAGCCCACACTGACTCGGCACAATGTTGCCATTCATGTCTAAATGCCCAATTATCATGTTATTAGACCGACAGACATGTACAGTACAGAAGGAGACCATTCCACCCATTGTGTCCGTGTTGGTCTGATTACACCAATCCCATTTTCCAGCATTTGGCCCAAAGCATTGGAGGCACTGGTGATGCAAGTGCATATCAAAAAGCTGCTTAAATTTCTGACCCAACCACCTTTTCAGGCAGTGAGCTCCAGACTCTCATCACCCTCAACTCTCCTCTTAAACTTCTACCTCTTACCTTAAATTTACAGCCCACAGCTATTGATTCCACCACAAATGGGAAAAGCCTTTCCCATCCAACCTATCTATGCCCCACCTATCCTTTTCCACCACTATTCGGGTCCCTCTCAGCCTTTACTGCTGCAAGGAAAGCCAACTCAGTCTATTCAATCTTTCCTCATAGCTCAGCCCCTCCAGCCCAGGCAACACTCTGGTAAATCTCCCCTCCAATTTCTCTACTCAAATCATATCCTTCCCTTAATGTGGTGACCAGAACTGCACACAGCTGAGGCCTGACTAGCATTTATAATGGATTCTAATACTTTTTCCTAATACTGGCTAACACTGACATCAAGTTAATAGGTTTGTAATTCTCTACTCTCCCTCCTCCTCCCTTCTTGAATTGTGGAGTTATGTTTCCCACCTTCCAGTCTGTAGGATCCTTTCTAAATTCTGTAGAATTACAAAAAATAACCACTAATGCATCCATTTTCCCAATTCCGACTTCTTTCAACACTTGAGGATGAAGCTCAGCTGGTCCAGGAGATATATCAACCCGAGTACTATCTCTTTACTAATACTGACATCTTTTAGATCTTCAGTTTCACCGTCCGTTGGTGAGCTAGAATTTCTAGCAGATTGTCTGCTTCCTCTTACTGGAACTAAATCAGCAGGAGGCTGGAAGAACACAGAAGGCCAGGCAGCATCAGGAGGTGAAGGAGTCGACGTTTTGGGAGTAACTCTTCTGAAGGGTTAAACCCAAAATATTGACCCCTCCACCTCCTGATGCTGTTTGCTTGCTGTGTCCTTCCAGCCTCCTGATTCTGCCTGGCCTGCTGTGTTCTTCCAGCCGCCAGGCTACTTTGGATTCCAACATCTGCAGTTTTATTTTGTCCTCTTACTGCAAAGTTTCTCCTGCATATCTCTTCTTTCCACAGTAGATTTTCTGGCTCCCCCTCTAAACCAGGCCTACATTCATCTTTACTAAACCTTTCTCTTTGCCACAACAATAGAAGCTTTCACAGTCCACTCTTATATTGCGCACCTGCTTACATTTATATTCTCCTCTTTCTTCCTCATCAGTTTCTTGGACTTCCTTTGCTGGGGCTTCACTTGTTCCCAATCCTCAGGCTATATTCCACAATCTTACCAGCCACTTTGCTTCATCTAATGCGATCTTTAATATTTTTATGTTAATTTGGGTGTCTGTGCCCTAAAGGAATGTATGTCTGTTGTAGACCTTGTAGTATTTCTTAATATCAGCCAATGTTTGTCAACTGATCAATATTTTAGCATAATCTCCCAATCCACCTTACTGCTCATACCCCCTTAGCTTCCTTTGCTCAGATTTAAGATCCTAATTTGTCAATGTCATGTTCAAACTTCATATCATTTATTTTTGTTTGTTAATGGGATGGGGGGCATCACAGGCAAGGCCAGGATTAATTGCCCAGAGGGCAGTTAGGAGTTAACCATGTTGCCGTGGATCTGGAGTCACACACAGACCAGACCAGACGAGGATGGCAGATTTCCTTCCCTAAAGGGCATTAGTGAACCAGGTGGGTTTTTACACAACAATCCAGCGATGGTCACTACTCTGACAACTTTTATTCCAGATTTTTGTTTTAATTCAACTCCGTGGGTTTCCTCCGGGTGCTCCGGTTTCCTCCCACAGTCCAAAAAATGTGCAGGTTAGGTGAATTGGCCATGCTAAATTGCCTGTAGTGTTAGGTGAAGGGGTAAATGTAGGGGAATGGGTCTGGGTGGGTTGCACTTTGGCGAGTTGGTGTGGACTTGTTGGGCCGAAGGGCCTGTTTCTACACTGTAAGTAATCTAAGTAATCTAAGAACCAGTAGAAGAACAATGGGCCTCTCCTAGACTGTAGCTTTCCAGCATTGTGTGTGCTTACCATGTGTTTAACAGCTGAGACAATCTGTGCAAAGACCACCTTGCTGTCCTCCTCGGAGAGCCTGCCCTCGGTGCTGATTTTGGTGAACAGTTCGCCCCCACCAGCATACTCCATGACCAAGTGAAGTTTGGACAAAGTCTCGATCACTTCGTAGAGCCTGATGATGTTGGGGTGGTGTAGGCGCTCCATGCTGGAGATCTCCCGAGACAGCAGCTGTTGGGTCTTCTGTCCCAGTTTTGCCTTGTCCAATATCTTGATGGCGACTTTCTCTAAATGTGAGAAAGAAACGAGGTCACACCACCTCTCCCTCTGCAAGGAGACTCAGGTACAAACACAGATTGATACCAATGGCATGTCAATGATATTGTTAAGATACAAAGGGCCATGGGCTTGCTTAATGAAATACCTCGAGTACTTCTTAAAAGGGATTGCTGCACCGGGTTCGAGCAACTCCCCAAAACTACATTTCTATCCCAATTTTGTGTAAATGTCATTTTTCGGGTTTTCTTTTGTTACAGATCCTCTTTAAAGGGTTACTTCCTGGTAACACAAAATAATTTAGTGAGAGAGTGGTGCAGGAGCATTATCACTCCCCGACCCAAGTGCTGAATGAAAAGCAGTGTCTGCCAATACCCTCAGACTTCACGCGTGTACGATTCCAGCAGTGCCACAACGTCAAAGTTCAATGATATAGTGTGCACGCCCACATGCGTGGTGGGAGTGAGGATTGAGGCAGCAAAGATGGGGGTGGGGGTGGGAGAGGATGTGGGGCAAGAGGATAGGGAGTGGAGTGGGGATGGGCGAAGGATGGGGATGGAGGAAGGGGGATGTGAGGATGTAGGGGAGTTGTGGATGGAGGGAAGTGAGAATGGCTATGGGTGAGGATGGGAGTGTGATGATGGGGAAGAATGAGAATGTGAGAGTGAAGATAGGGAGTATGAGGATGGAGGGGAGTGAGGACTGGTTGGGGTCAGTGAGGATGGGGCTGGTGAGAACATAGTCAGTAAGAATGAGAGATGGAAGGAAGTGAGGACATGGAACGGGGGCTGGGCAGTGAGGATGAAGGATTGCCAACAAGCTGTATTGGGGAGACAAAGGCTCCCCCTCTTCCAGCCTCCCAATTATCAAGTCATATTCCCCCATCCATGCTTGGTCGTCCACCTCCTCCCTCTCTGGCACTCCTGTCAGTGAATACAGACTAATGTAAATTCCAGCCTGAGATGCAATGACCAATTAACACCCAGCAACTGAGTGTTCGATCCAGTTCATTAACATGGAACTGGATCTACCCAAATGCTCATGAACAATAAGGGAGAATGGGCTCTTTACACTCACTTTCCACAGGTTTATATCCTGACTAGACTGATTAGGTTCAAGGACTGCTCTCTCTCTCTCGAACTGAAAACAGCAAATGCTGGAGCTCACAGCAGGTCAGGCAGCATCCATGGAGAGAGAGCAAGCTAACATTTCCGGTCGAGATGACTCTATCAGAGCTGCTCAGTTTTAAGTACAGATTCCAACATCTGCACCAGTTTGCTCCTGCATTCCTCTCTCTCTCTCTCTCAGGACTTATAGAAAACAGCAGGTAGGTCCAATCAGTTCATTTCTTAAAAACAGCAAAGAGGGATACACTGCAATGCTTTGTATCTAACCCCATGCTGTCTCTATCTTGGGAGTGTTTGATGAAAGAATTTCAATAACATATTTTCTGTTCTGTGTGTGTGGTACAATCAGGAAGCAATGGTGACAACCCCACCATGAACCTGGGGGTGGGTGGTATTCTTTCTCTTCCCTCTGTCTGCTGTATTGAACCGTTGCTCCTAATTGATCGGTCTTGCCTCTTCACTAACTATACACAGCTTGTGGGCTCATTTAGCAGTGTGGTCTCAAATCCTATTCTGGACTCCCAGTATTGTATCCTGTTCCTTTTGACCTATTTGAGGGATAATCAAATACTGTGCTTCTGCTAGACTCAGTTATCAAAATTGCAGCCCTCTCCTGGCTGAGTGAACCTCCCAGGTCCTACCCTCTGTACATCTCAGCTCCTTCACATCTCTACTCCACATCTAATTTCACTTCCGTTCACCCACGGGGATTTTCAAACTTCACCCTTGATGCCAGGTCCATGGTTTTTTCCCTCTGTGTCTGTGTCAGCCTCTCCGAGATCTCTGCCCTTCACTAACTCCAGCTGCCAGAGGAAGGGGTGGAGGCTGATACATTTACAGCATTTAAAAGGCATCTGGATGGGTAACTGAATAGGAAGGGTTTAGAGGGATATGGGCCAAGTGCTGGTAAGTGGGACGAGATTAGGTTAGGATATCTGGTCGGCATGGATGAGTTGGACCTAAGGGTCTGTTTTCGTGCAGTACATCTCTATGACTCTATAACTCTTGACCATTCCCGATTTTAATTGCTCCACCACCTGCCTGGGCCTGAAACCCTGGAATTTGCTTCCTAAACTCTCCGTCTCTTTCTCGGTCTCTCTCTCTCCTGCTTTACGATGCCCATCACATCTTTCCACTTTGACCTTCCTTCTGTGTTAACATTGCCCTGACGGTCTCACTGTCAAATTGCTGTTTGAGACGACAAACAGAAAATGCTGGAGAAACTCAGCAGGTATGGCTGCATTGTGGAGAGAGAAACAGCGTTAATGTTTCGGCAGTGAACCAGAACCCCAGAACAGTTCCAAAGAAGGGTCAATGGACTCAAAACTTTATGGGCGGCACGGTGGCACAGTGGTTAGCACTGCTGCCTCACAGCGCCAGAGACCCGGGTTCAATTCCCGCCTCAGGCGACTGACTGTGTGGAGTTTGCACGTTCTCCCCGTGTCTGCGTGGGTTTCCTCCGGGTGCTCCGGTTTCCTCCCACAGTCCAAAGATGTGCAGGTCAGGTGAATTGGCCATGCTAAATTGCCCATAGTGTTAGGTAAGGGGTAAATGTAGGGATATGGGTGGGTTGCGCTTCGGCGGGTCGGTGTGGACTTGTTGGGCCGAAGGGCCTGTTTCCACACTGTAATGTAATGTAATCTAATCTAATCTAATATAATCATCAGAAACATTAACGCTGTTTCCCTCTCCACAGATGCTGCCAGACCTGCTGAGTTTCTCCAGCACTTGCTGTTTTGTCTCGGGTTTCTGGCCGTTGTGTATTTGGTTTTGCTATTTGATAGTGTTGGGCTGAAATGCCTCAGGATGATTGTGACCGTATTGAAGACGCTGGACACAGGCTGCTGTCGTTACTTTGCTGAGCATCAGTCAGCAGTGAGCGGCCGGGCACACCGTCACAACAGAGCAGCCCCTGGTTCTTGGGGGCTCTCGTTACCTCTGGTGAGCAAGTGGACGCCGAGTTTGACCTGTGAGAAGTTTCCACTGCCGATCTCGCCTCGCACGCGGTAGAACCCGATCCGCTTCCCCAGCGTCAGCTCCTTGACCGCCCGCTCATCGTGCGCCATCTCCTGTGACAGTTTCTCCAGAGGGGTCAGTCTACGTGGCTGCCCAGCCTCCTCCTCAAAGATCTCCGGCCGAGTGCTGTCCTCCGAGCTGTTGTCCCGACTCCACTGGGGATAGTGCTGGTTCACCATGGTGCCACCATTGGCATAGACTGTGGTCATAGTCTGGAATGGGCACTTCTCCGCGTTCAGAATGGGCTCTCCTTTCTAAGCCTACATCCCACCTGGATCTTGGCCCGTGCCCTGGTGGGTAATACTCTGACTGCGGAGATGAATGAAAAGGTTCTGGGTTCAAATCCCACTCCCGGTCTTGGGTACAACAGAGAAAAATCAAAGCTGACAATCCTAGCACACTGTCAAAGGGAGGCGCAGATTTTGTAAATGAAGGATCCACAAATCAGACTCTCTCACATGGGTGTGAGAAGTTCCATGGTCACGACTTTGTAGAGCAGGGCCCTCAGCTGATACCACTTAGAAAAAAACAGGTTATCTGGTTAATATTGTATTGCTGTTTGTGGAATCTTGCTGTATGCAAATCAGCTGCCAGGTTTCCAAATATTACAACAGTGATGACACTTCAAAAGTAATTCATTGGCTAATCAAGTGGTCCAGGATGTCCTGAAGTCGTGCAAGTCACTATATAAATGCAACTCTTTCTCAGCTGGCGTTCAAGGTCCAGGCCATGGAATAACTTGGCCTTCAGGGGCCTCCTGTTTCCCATGAGGCCCTTCACTGCCTTCCAGGTAAGAGCGTTAAACGGGCTAGAATGGACAAACCACAGAATGAGAAGGAAGGTCTATGGATAGTTTGACAGAGTAGTTATTTTTCTCTGAGCACAGACTGGGCGCAGCTTCCTCTTGTCTGTTGGTGGAGACTTCATTGGAGATTCACCAGCAAGGGGGCAAGCCTGTCACTCAAAACATACATCCTTCAGCCCTTCCTTTATATTTACTGAAAGCTGCCTCATGTTCCAACATCCCTCAGGAAACAGGTGAGCAGGAACTAATGTACCCAGGAGACTTCACTCATGGGAGGGAGATATAGCAGGTCAGGTGCAGAGATGGTGCAGGTACGTATTGGCTTAGCACACCTTCATTATTGGCAGTCGGTCCAGTGGAGAAAAGCCTCTCTCACTCTCTGAGCTTCAAAAGTCAGTTGATTATAATCCTTCCGTTTGTCTGAGCCGCTGTGCACACCTCTTTTTGCACTGTCAGCTCAGCTTCATTTTTCTGGTGTTGTTTAGAAGCTGCCTCGCAAACCCCAGGGGCATTGACAGGCGACTTACTGCCTCTTTGCTGGGTAATGATTGGTAGTATCTGAGCTGGTAGAGAAACTGGAGGAATGTGGAAAAGGAAAGTATGCCTTTCCTCGCTCGATTTGATATCTGTTTTGCAAATCAGTTTCTTTTCACTGGCCTTTTCCGTGCTGACAGTGGCGGGAGTAGCCAGGTCAAAGGTAAAATGTCCCAGGAGGTCAAACCTCTAATTCTCTGTCAGCTGTCTCGCTCTGTCTCCATCATCTTTGTACAGACATTGCCTCAGTAACTGCTCCAATCTGAGAGGGTTTGATCGTGACAATTCACCCTGCAGGAATAAGTCAGACAAATCTTGAGTTACCAAAGTTTTTCACAGGACTATGACTTTCAGAATAAACGATTTGAAAGAATAATAGCAGATGCGGCAAGGCTCAAACTCTGAGCACCGACTGCATAAACATAGTATTTCCGTGAGCTCGAAAGGTTGGTGGTGATTTAATTGGCCTGTTTAAAATGACATTGGAATTTCCTTTGGTCACAGATCAGGTGCAATCTCACTGTGGACTCTCACTAATTGCTCTGCGGGTGGCACGGTGGCACAGTGGTTAGCACTGCTGCCTCACAGCGCCAGAGACATGGTTCAATTCCTGCCTCGGGCAACTGTCTGTGTAGAGTTTGCACATTCTCCCCGTGTCTGCGTGGGTTTCCTCCCACAGTCCAAAAATGTGCAGGTTAGGTGAATTGGCCATGCTAAATTGCCTGTAGTGTTAGGTGAAAGGGTAAATGTAGGGGAATGGGTCTGGGTGGGTTGTTCTTCAGAGGGTCAGTGTGGACTTGTTGGGCCGAAGGGCCTGTGTCCACACTGTAACTAAGCTAATCTAATCAAAATCAGGGTGAGGTCATTCAGGGGCTGAAATCAGGAACCACTTTCACAGAAAGGTACATGGAATGTGAACAGTCCTTTGCATAAAGACAGAAAGATGTTTGTTTTTTTTTGTGGAATCTTGTGCTGGAAAAATTGTCTGTCACATTTCCTCCCTAATGGCAGTGACAATACTTCCAAAAGAGGTAAGGACATGACTACTGCATCACAATAACCTTTTATAAAGTCATTCAGCATGGACACACGTCCTTCAGTCCAACTTATCTGTGCCGACCAGACATCTAAATCTGACCTAGTTCCATTTGCCAGCATTTTGCCCATATCCCTCGAAACCCTTTCTGTTCATATACCCATCCAGATGCTTTTGAAATGTTTCAATTGTACCAGTCTCCATCACTTCCTCTGGCAGCTCATTACATACACACACCACACTCTGCATGAAGAAGTTACCCCTGAGGTCCTTTTAGAATCTTTCCCCTCTCACCGTAAACCTCTGTCCTCTGGTTTTGGACTCAATAGGGCTACCAGAGGAAGTGGTGGAGGCGAGGTTACAATCAGATCAGATGTGACTTTATTGAATGTTGGAGCATGCTCAGATCACAGAATGGTTACATTACAGAAGGAGGTCATTCAGCCCATCATGCCTGCACCAGTAGTAGCCCCTAGTTCCAATCTCTTTCCTTTTCCCCATATCCCTGCACACCATTTCTATCCAAATAACCATCCAATGTCCCTCTTGAATGCCCAAATGAACCTGCCTCCACCACATTTCCAGGCAGAGCATTCCATGATCAAGGGCTGAATGGCCTACCCTGCTCCTAATCTGTTTCTAAGAAAATAACCATCCTTGTGCTCAGCATCTTTAATGTGGTAAAGGTGTCCCTCACAGGAGTGTTATCAGAGATTATTTAACACTGAACCACATCAGGTATAGAGGGATTGGGCGGAGAAGCAGAGTGTTGCATTGAGGAGTTGATTTTAGGAGCTTTGTGAACTGTGTGTGTGTGCGTGCGAGAGAGTAGCAAAGGGATTTAAACCAAGGAAGCTCAATAGACCAGAATTAGAGGAATGCAAGGTTTTGGAGGGTTGGGAGGGGAGGGGGAGGGGAGGGGGGGGGTGAGAGGAAATTATAATGAGCTAGGAAATGAGGGCACCAAGAGTTTAGAATTCATCAATAAGAAGTGGTGAATGAAGTAGGCCATACAAACACTTGTTTAATGAGCAGCACGACACAGGCACTGACTACAAGGTGCTGGCTCAGAATGAAAGGGAAGCAACGACTCTATTTTCACATGTCTTTTACCTCCCACTCAAATGCAGCTTCAGATTATCAGGGGCTGCCCTATTGAAAAGTTCACTCCTGCGAGTCCCTGACAGAGTGCACCAGCACATATACAGTAGAGTGTACGACACCACACCACATCATCTTATTTTGATCTACAGACTGAAAATGTGAGAAATGCATTAAAAAGAACAGAAAACACTGTTTGATGATTTGGCAGAAGAAGTGAAATGAATTGCTGCATCTGAAACAATGTGATTTTAAAAATTCATTTAGTGGACGAGGGCGTCACTGGCTAGGCCAGCATTTATTGTCCATTATAATTGCTCAGATTCCATCACAGTCCATTACCTAAGTCTCTGGATCAAGAGTCTAATAATAATGCTAACTAGGCCATTGCCTTCATGAATGGATTTCATCAGGAAAGGAAGACCCTGGGGGTCCAACCAAGCAACCAATGAACTAAAGACTGATGGGAATATTGTGTGCAGTTCTGGTCTCCTTCTTATCGGAAAGATATTGTGAAACTTGAAAGGGTTCAGAAAAGATTTACAAGGATGTTGCCAAGGTTGGAGGATTTTAGTTGTAGAGAGAGGCTGAACAGGCTGGGGCTGTATTCCCTGGAGTGTCGGAGGCTGAGGGGTGACCTTATAGAGGTTTACAAAATTATGAGGGGCATGGATAGGATAAATAGACAAAGTCTTTTCACTGGGATCTGGGAGTCCAGAACTAGAGGGCATAGGTTTAGGGTGAGAGGGGAAAGATATAAAAGAGACCTAAGGGACAATGTTTTCATGCAGAGGGTGGTGCGTGGATGGAATGAGCTGTCAGAGTAAGTGGTGGAGGCTGGTACAATTGTAACATTTAAAAGGCATAGATTAGATTCCCTACAGTGTGGAAACAGGCCCTTCAGCTCAACAAGTTCACACCAACCCTCCAAAGACTAACCCACCCCTCCTCTGACTAATGTACCTAACAACTATGATAATTTAGCACGGCCAATTCACCTGACCTGCACATCTTTGGATTGTGGGAGGAAACCGGAGTCACCAGACAAAACCCACGCAGACATGGGGAGAATGTGCAAACTCCACACAGACAGTCGCTCGAGGCTGGGATCAAACCTGTGACCTTGGTGCTGTGAGGCGGCAGTGCTGACTACTGAGCCGCCATGCCACATGTGGATGGGTATATGAATAGGAAGGGTTTGGAGGGATATGGGCCTAGTGCTGGCAGGTGGATCAAGATTGGGTTGGGATATCTGGTCAACATGGATGGTTTGGACCGAAGGGTCTGTTTCCGTGCTGTACTTCTCTATGACTCTATGAACCGCGGATGCTGTAAATCAGAAACTAAAACAGAAATTGCTGGAAAAGCTCAGCAGGTCTGGCAGCATCTGTGGAGAAAAATCAGAGTTAACGTTTTGAGTCAGACGTTCTGAGGACTGATCATCATTGTGTGAATAGCAACGAGGTATCAAAGAATGGGCAAGGGGAATCCTTCCAATTTTGGGATTTTCGACAGAGCTGTATTGCTGTTTATTTTTTCTCTCTGCTCAAAATTTGGGTTTTATTTTTGCGTATCTATGTTTGTTTGTGTCTGTGCCTGTGTGTGTGTATGTGTGGGGTTGGGGTAGGAAAAATTTCAGGTGCTAAATTAGTAATCCTGTTCTCTTATTGTTCACTTTTATTGTCATCTTAATCTCACATTTCATCGAACCAATCCTCAGCTATCACAACTGGTCAACCACAGGATAGTTTCAGTGAAGGAGAATGTAGAGCTAACATCATTGCCTTTCAGTGTTTTTCTGACTTGGCTTTTTTGAAATCGTAGCTCCCCTATATGTTGTTAGTGTGACACTGTTCAGTCTCAGAACACCTACCCTTCAATAAACTTGCAGAGATGGAAGCCAAGGGTATCATCACTGCACTGGTCAACTCGAGATTCAAACTCTGGTGGACATGGGTTCAGATCCCACTCTAGCAGATAGTGCTCAGCTGTTAAACACATGGTAAGCACACACAATGCTGGAAAGCTACAGCCTAGGAGAGGCCCATTGTTCTTCTACTGATTCTTAGATTACTTAAAGTGTGGAAACAGGCCCTTCAGCCCAACAAGTCCATACCAACTCGCCGAAGTGCAACCCACCCAGACCCATTCCCCTACATTTACCCCTTCACCTAACACTACAGGCAATTTAGCATGGCCAATTCACCTAACCTGCACATTTTTGGACTGTGGGAGGAAACCGGAGCACCCGGAGGAAACCCACGCAGACACTGGGAGAATGTGCAAACTCCACACAGTCAGTCGCCTGAGGCGGGAATTGAACCCGGATCTCTGGCGCTGTGAGGCAGCAGTGCTAACCACTGTGCCACCGTGCCGTTGGAAGAGATACCTGATTGGACCCACTACTTCTGCTGTAACCCTGTGCTCCTTTTTTCATCAATTGTTTTATCAAGTGTGCGTTCCTTTTTAAAGTTATGATTAAAAACTGCCACCTCCACTCTTTCCTCGATCATCAAAGTACTACTGACCATCAGGGAGCTTGTGGTGCAGTGATATTGTCACTGGGCTTATAAATCTGAACCCTGGGTTATTGTTCCAGTGATGTGAGTTCAACTCGCACCCCAGCAGAGAGTGAAATTTGAGTTGAATTAAAACAAAAATCTGGAATAAAAGTTGGCAGAGTAGTGACCATCGCTGGATTGTTGTGTAAAAACCCATCTGGTTCACTAATGCCCTTTAGGGAAGGAAATCTGCCATCCTCGTCTGGTCTGGTCTGTGTGTGACTCCAGATCCACGGCAACATGGTTAACTCCTAACTGCCCTCTGGGCAATTAATCCTGGCCTTGCCTGTGATGCCCCCCATCCCATTAACAAACAAAAATAAATGATATGAAGTTTGAACATGACATTGACAAATTAGGATCTTAAATCTGAGCAAAGGATGTGAATTTAATAAATAAATCACGAATGATGACTATGAAATGGTTAATATCCTCCTTGGCAGTCCCCTTGCTGACATATCTGGTTTGCATGGGTTTTGTTTGTGCCAGTAGAGCAAACTGCAATTAACACTTACCATTAATACCTTCTCCAACACCATTAGCATTCCCTTTGTTTTTTGCTCTTGGGCACCTTTCCCATCTGTTCCACTTGCTCCACCTCTCTTAATATTTCTACAGCATAAAACCTTTTCAATTCCAAAGAAGAGTTATACTGGACTTGCAACATTGACTTTGTTCCTCTCTTGACACATTCTGCCAAAGCTGCTTGTTTCTTTGGCACTTCCTATTTTTATTTCAGATTTCCAGCATCTGCAGCACTTTAGTTTTAATTTTGATATTAAAAGATCCCATCTGGTTCAGCAACTCCCGCTGTGGGTCTGGAGTCACATGTACAGTAGGTATAAGTGACGATGGCAAATATCCTTCCCTAAAGGAAAATAATGAACTGATGTGGTTACAAAGTCACCTTTAGTTTTATTTCAGATGTTGCTAAACTCAAATTCACCCTCTGCCATAGTGGGATTTAAACACACATCACCAGAACATTAACCTGGCGTTCTGCATTACTAGCATCACCATTGACACCAATGACATCACCATTGATCCACTGCCTGACACAACTCGCTGCCCTTTTCAGTTGTCAATAGGATCCCCGAGCTCCTGGCTGAGGTATTGAAGTTCACACACGAAGTGGATCTGCTGATTCGATCTTGGCTGACCAGCTCCTTTATTTGTTAACGGTGATGGAGAGATTATTGTCTTTACACCATGCCACTAAGCACGCAATCTTTTTCCTGTATTCTGTCTCGTCATTGTTTGAGAGCTGATCTACAACAGTGGTGTCATCAGCAAAATTTATAAATGGAGTGGGGACAGAATTTGGCCACACAGTCATGCGTGTATAAGAAGTACAGTAAGGGGCTGAGTTCACAGCCTTATAGGGCACCGGTGTTGAGGGTTATCATGGGGGAGGTTCTGTTGCCTATTCTTACTGATTGTGGTCTTTGGATCAGGATGTCGAGGATCTAGGTACAGAGTTCGGGGGGAAGCAAGACCTCGCCTGTGATCATTTAGAGATGGGTTTGTTTGCAATTATGGTATTAAAGGTTGAACTGTAATCAATATGTAGGAGCCTGATGTAGGTATCCTTTTTATCCAGATGTTCCAGGGATGAGTGTAGGGCCAACGAGATGGCACTTGCTGTAGACCTGAAGGCAAATTGCAAAGGATCAAGGCAACATGGTAAGCTGAAGTTGATGTGAGCCATGAGTAACCTCGCTTCTGGATGTAGGTTTGCTCGCTGAGCTGGAAGATTCATTTTCAGATGTTTCGTCACGGTAACATCTTCAGTGAGTCTCCAGACGAAGCATTACTGATGATTCCTGCTTTCTATTTATATGTTTGGGGTTCCTTGGATTGGTGATGTAATTTCCTGTGGTGACGTCATTTCCTATGGAGATGTGATTTCTTTTTCTCAGGAGGTAGTAAATGGGGTCCCAGTCAATGTGTTTGTTGATAGAGTTCCGGTTGGAATGCCATGCTTCTTGGAATTCTCATGCGTGTCTCTGTTTGGGTTGTCCTAGGATGGTTGTGTTGTCCCAGTCAAAGTGGTGTCCTTCCTCATCCATATGTAAGGATACTAGTGAGAGAGGATCATGTCTTTTTGTGGCTACTTGGTGTTCATGTATCTTGGTGGCTAGTTTTCTGCTTTTTTGTCCAAAGTAGTGTTTGTTACAGTCCTTGCACGGTATTTTGTATATAACATTAGTTTTGCTTGTTGTTTGTATAGAGTCTTTCAAGTTCATTAGCTACTGTTTTAGTATGTTGGTGGGTTTATGGGCTACCATTATGCCAAGGGGTCTGAGTAGTCTGGCAGTCATTTCTGAGATGCCTTTGATGTAGGGGAGAGTGGCTAGGGTTTCTGGACGTGTTTTGTCTGCCTGTTTGGATTTGTTGCTGAGAAGTCAGCGGACTCGATTCATTGGGTACCCATTCTTTTTGAATGCACTGCATAGATGATTTTCCTCTGTCTGCATAGTTCCTCTGTGCTGCAGTGTGTGGTGGCAATGATGTTCTGATGCAGCTTCATTTGTGGGTGTTGGGCTGATTGCTTCTGTAGTTCAATATTTGGACCGTATGTGTTGTTTCCCTGTGGACGCTGGTTTGAAGTTCTCCATTGGCTGTTCACTCTACTGTGACATCTAGGAACGGCAGTTTATTGTTGTTTTCCTCCTCTTTAGTGAATTTTATGCCAATAAGGGTATTATTGATGGTCTTGAAGGCTTCCTCTAATTTGTTTCATTGATGATAAAGGTGTCATCCAGGTAGCAGACCTAGAGTTTGGGGGTTGGATGGTTGGCAGAGCTGTTTGTTTGAGTCTCTGCATTACTGCCTCTGTTAAGAATCCTGATATCGGAGATTCCCTGGGTGTTCTGTTGGTTCGTCTGTAGGTTTTGTTGTTGAAGGGGAAGTGGGTGGTAAGGCATACGTCCACTAGCTTGACAATACTGTCCTTAGTGATGAAGTTAGTGGTGTTTGGTATATATGTCTTTGGCTCTTCCAATAGTGTAGTTAGTGTTTCTTGGCTAGGTTGATGTTGATTGATGTGAACAGGGCTATTACATCAAACGAGTTGAGAAGTGTGGTGCTGGAAAAACACAGCAGGCCAGGCAACATCCGAGGAGCAGGAGAATCGACGTTTCGGGCATTCAGCATCTGCTGTCTCCAGCATCTGCAGTCTTCACTTTCTCCTATTACATCAAAGGAGACCATTATTTTGTCCTCTTCTATCTTGGTGTCTTTGATGGTCTTCAGGAATTCTTGGATGAAGTGGATGGAGTGGTGTGAGTCTTCTACCAAGTATTTTAGTCTTTGGTGTAACTCCTTGGCTAATCTGTCAGGTAGCGAGACTATGGATCTGAGGGGGGCTCCTGGTTTGTAAATTTTGGGTAATCCATAGAAACATGGTGTGTTGGATCTGTCTGGTTTCATTTTTTGGAAGTCGGTCTTATTTATTTCTTCAGACTTCTGAAGTGTTTTGAGTAGGGCTGTGATTCGGTTCTCTAGTTGTGGAGTCGGGTCTATCGCCACCTGTTGGTAAGTGTTGGTATCTGTAAGTAGTGCGTTCGCTTTTTCAATGGTGTCTCTTTGATTTAAAATGACTGTCAAGCATCCCTCGTCTGCAGGTAGGATAAAAATGTTTTTATCTTTTTTTTGGTCTTTCTAGTACTTTCCTTTCTTGTGTATTGAATGTGTTTCCTTCCTTTTTCCTGCTTAACGTTAGTGCAACTACCTGTCTGATGGCTTGCTGGGTTTCTTCTGTGAGTTGGTTGTCTTTCAGTGTTGTTTCTAAGGTTGCTAAAATATCTTTCTTGTCTGCATCCTGGAAGTTGTAATTTAATCCTCTTACTAAGACGAACTTTTCAGTGTGTGTTAAGGGTCGGTCAGATAAGCTTTTTATCCATGCTTCTGTGCTGTCAGTGTTGTTATTTTGTGTAAGTTTGTCTAGTTTTTTATGCAGGTCTGGTTTTTTCATTTTCTGTGTTTGTCGCTGTGTAATATCTATGGTTTGTTGTACTGTGTCTGTCCATTCATGGTCTGTTGCATGAGTGAGTAATCACTCCGTAATTCGGGAAGGTCAGAGCCACCGGGCAGGAGTCATTGAGGCTTATTGCATGATTTTTCTTTGGCAGCGGGATGATGGTGGTGGACAGGATTTCACATTGTGGTAAGTTGACTTGCTAAGTTTCTCCAGCAATTTCTGCTTTTGTTGTTGATAAAGAGAGATTGTTCCCATTGTGGATGGATTGAGAACCAAAAGGTACTGTTGGTAAAGGAGGCAACAGAAACATAAGGGGAAACCTTTTCAAGCAGGGAGTAGTTAGGGTCTGGACTGTACTGTTTGAGAGTGTGGGGGAGACAGGTTCACTCGAGTAGTTAGGGTCTGGAATGTACTGTCTGAGAGTGTGGGGGAGACAGGTTCAACTCGAGTAGTTAGGGTCTGGACTGTACTGTTTGAGAGTGTGGGGGAGACAGGTTCAACTCGAGTAGTTAGGGTCAGGAATGTACTGTCTGAGAGTGTGGGGGAGACAGGTTCACTCGTGTAGTTAGGGTCTGGACTGTACTGTTTGAGAGTGTGGGGGAGACAGGTTCAACTCGAGTAGTTAGGGTCTGGAATGTACTGTCTGAGAGTGTGAGGGAGGCAGATGCACACAATCTTTCTAATCGGTATTAGTTTGTAGTAAGAACGCAAAGTAAGAATGCACTGGGCTCCAGGAATTAGGCTGGAGAATGACACTAAGGGAATGCAATTCAGGGTCAGTACAGCCATGCCAGGCTGAATGTTGACAGCACACGATGAGACAATTCTAGGTCAAGAACCAGACTGGTCTATATAATCTATTCTCAGAATCTAACATTGACGGCCCTGGAATATGCTGTTAATCGAATGAGACCCTGTTCGAGGCCGATCTATCATCTTGGAGGAGACTGTTCATAATGTTTTAACCAGAGCCTGGTCTAGTTGCTGTCAATTCCCCTCCCCTTCGTCTTCCAGCAATATGAATCTTCACATTCTGTTAGTCTTGGTGATTCTTTTCGTACCTGGCACCCACATTTTAATGATCAGTTTACATTGACTGGCTGAGTCTCTTCAAACCCTGCTGTTTAACTTTTTGAAAATATACATGTATTGAACCATTCTTACTGCAAAACACATGACCTCACACATACATGCATTAGAATGAAACAGCCAAAGTTTTCCCCTCCAGTTTAATCTATCTATGTCTCTTTGTCATTTTATGGTCCAATCTACAACAATGCTCTTTCAACCACACAACCTTAGTGCTATCAGTACGTTTTGTTATGCAGTCCTCTATCTAGCTGATGTATAGTTGACAGCCTCACACAGCCCCTTGTAGGCTATCAAGGATATCCTCATCCCACCTTTCCCAATAACTTTGTCCATCGTCGTTCAAAACCAGCTCCTCCACATCATTTCCCTATAATTACAAGGCCTGGCAAACCTACAATCCACACCACTACTTTTCCACAAGGTCTACATTCTGCATGTGAAACTTTACTGAATTCCCTCCAAAAGCCCGCATCAATTAAATTATTTCAATCAGTGATCAATCAATTAAAGCCATTTTCTGTGTCTGGTGCTTCAGCTAACTAATCTGATTTACTGCCAGAGGAAGTAAGTATTGTCCCAACCCTTTACAAATCCATGTTGTTCTCACTAATGAGCTCAAATTTCTCAAGTGTTCAGTCAGCTGGAGCTTAATCACAGGTTCGAGCTGCAGGCATCACGCTAACGGGTCTATCCGTTCCTGTTTTAACTCGAGGCAAAACTCTAGATGAATGCCTCATCTTCCACCATGGGGACCGTCCAATCCCATGGCATCAATGAGGATTTCACCAGTTTCCTCATTTCCCCTCCCCCCACCTTATCCCAGTTCCAGCTCAGCACCATCCTCATGACGTGTCCCACCTTCAATTTTCCTTCCCACCTATCAGCTCCACCCTCCCCTCCGACCTATCACAATTACCCCCACCTCCATCCACCTATTGCGCTCTCAGCTACCTTCCCCCCAGGCCCACCCCCAGCTCATTTATCTCTCCACCCCTGAGGCTCCCAGCCTCATTCCTGATGAAGGGCTTTTGCCTGAAACATCGGTTTTCCTGCTCCTCGGATGCTGCCTGACCTGCTGTGCTTTTCCAGCACCACGATCTCAACTCCTGCTTTAACTCTATCTCTCAGCTTCATTTAACTGCACAACTGTGTTTATTGATCTTTAGTCAGTCATGGGATGTATCCCACTCCCTAACTACCCTTTATTGCCCACTTTCAGAGGGCAGTCAACAGTCAATCAGGGACCCTCTTGTGGTGTAAAGGTAGAATCCCTAACCCCTAAACCAAAAGGCCTTGGTGCTTCAGGAGTGTGTAATATCACCTCAGAACTGGTTGATTAGAAAAAAAAATAGGTTAAATTTTTTAAAACTTCAATCAGCCATGATCCTATTAAATGATAGAACAGGCTCAGGGCGCCAATTTCTTATGGTCTTATTTCATGAACATGGATTTCAAGTCATCTGCAATCAGACCAGGTAAGCACAGCGGATTTCCTTCCCCGTGGGGCATTAGTAAAAGATATTTTCAAATCAACCTGTTCAGAGATCTTGGAGCAGGTGGGACTTGAATCTGGGTTTTCTGGCTCAGAGGCAGGGACACTACCACTGCACCATAACAGCCCAAATAAGGGTATTAGTGGACCCAACAGGATTTTTTGCACCACTCAATGATAAGTTCATGATCCATAATAATGGCTAAATCATATATAATTCTCAAACTTACTTCCTTTCAAACCTCGAGATGGGATCCATCCAATCCTGGGAATTTATCAGTCATTAAGACCACTATTATTTCCCAGGGACTTATTCCCAGGAATGTCAGGATAATGATTCATTACTTCAACCACGAAGACCGACACATAGTTATTACTGAAATCCTTTGATCATCTTAAATATCTTCACCAGATCACTACTCTCATTCACAGTTAAGTAGCAAGCTAATTAGCTCCTTTTATTTTGCAGGTTGAACTATAAATGGAAGCAAATCCATGAGTAACTTTCAAAAGGAATTTAAGTATATGCTACAGATCTTTGAAAAAGGGCTGTTTGTTGTTTTGTAAAGGAGAGGAGCTGGGTTCAAGTCTCAGCCACCCTGGCTGTGTGTCTGAACAGGTCGATTTGAAAATGTTTTGCTTCGGTCCATTATGCTTCCATGCGCGCTTGGAAATAGCTCTTTCCCCATCGGCCATGAAAACAACCTTTCACAGATATTTTCAAATCACTCTGTTCAGAGATGTTATTGTACAGTTCTGGAGTAGGTGGGACTTGAAACTGGGTCCCCTTTATAAACAAAAAGCTACCAGGGTCAATTGGCAAGTTTTCAAAAAGTCAGCAGAGAGCCCGTGGGCCAAATGGTATTGTGTGTAGTATGGTTTGATAAAACACGATATGGAGGGGCCGCTGTTGGACTGGGGAGGACAAAGTTAAAAATCAAACAACACCAGGTTATGTTCCAACAGGTTTATTTGGAAGCACTAGCTTTCAGAGCGCTGATCCTTCATCAGGTGATTGTGAAGCAGGACCATAAGACACAGAATTTGTAGCAAAAGATTACATCTTTTAGAATGGGTTGCAGGTTTCGGTTGCAGGTTCATGAACCAAAATCTGCAACCCATTCTAAAAGATGAAAGACTCAACAGCAATCTATACTGCTGTGTTCAATATATTGTTTCAGTTGCATGACACTGTGATCTTTTGCTGTAAATTCTGTGTCTTATGATCCTACTCCACAGCTACCTGATGAAGGAGCAGCACTCCGGAAGCTAGTGCATCCAAATAAACCTGTTGGACTATAACCTGGTGTTGTGTGGTTTTTAACTTTGATAAAACCATGTGAGAGCAGAGCTTATGGATCATTCCTCAACCTTTTAAATAATGCAGGATGAGTTATTAATTATTAGCATGCTGCAGTTTCAGGTGTACATGCCTCTCACAAAGAGCCATTTACAGTCTGTTTCCAGGCATAGTTAAGGCTATGGTTGATTTCTTTTTGCCATTACAATGTTGGGGTTGAGTCACCAACTGTTCAGTCTGTGCTTGCTGCATCACTGTTCAGGCTGACTAAAGAACCAGTGAGTGTAATAATGGACTCTCCCCAGTGTCTCTCCATATTTAGACATTAGGAGGGACAGCAGACTTCAGACTGGAGCTTCAACTCTCCCAGGAAATACTAAAAAAGCCTAAATCATTTCATTCTAAAGAACAGGAAGCCACGGCATGAAGTCAGAGACAACTCAAAGGTTATGGAAAGGTTCAGTAGGGTACAAAGTTGAGAATTGTTATCAGAGAAACCAGAATGAGAGACAGCCACGAATAAATTCCAAATCCACGAACATTTCCATCTGGAAGGACAAGGGCAGCAGATACATGGGAACATCACCCCCTGCAAGTTCCCCTCCATCTTGACTCAGAAATACATTGTTGAAACTTTATTGCTGGAACAGCACAGCAGGTCAGGCAGCATCCAGGGAACAGGAGATTCGACGTTTCGGGCACAGGCCCTTCTTCCTGAAGAAGGGCCTGTGCCCGAAACGTCGAATCTCCTGTTCCCTGGATGCTGCCTGACCTGCTGTGCTGTTCCAGCAATAAAGTTTCAACTTTGATCTCCAGCATCTGCAGACCTCACTTTCTCCTCAGAAATACATTGCCAGTCCTTCACTGTCACTGGTTGAAAATAGTTCTTCCATGAAACATAGACTTCACTCGCAAAGCCAACATCCCTGCTTGGCTATTTACAGGACAGTTAAAAGTCAACCACTATGGTTTAGGTCAGGAGTCATGTGTAGGCCAGACACGGTAAGGATGGCAGATTTCTCTCCTTGAAGGGCATTAGTGAACCAGATGGATTTTTTTTTCCAGTAATCATTTTTAATGGTAACTTCTATAAATGTGCGAAGACAGAAAGATTAGTTACGAGAAATGTAAGTCTCTTCCAGTCAGAAATTATAATGAGGAACAAAGAAATGGCAGAAGAATTGAACACATACTTTGGTTGTGTCTTCATAAAAGTGAGCACAAATAAACTTGCAGAAATTAAGGAACTAAGGGTCTAGTGAGAGTGTGGAATTGAAGCAAATTAGTTTCAGAAAGAAAATAAGGTTAAAGACTGACAAGTCACCAGAGCCCGATCAACTACATCCTAAAGAACTAAAAGTCCTGGAAACATTCCTTTTTAAATAATTGGGTTAGATTTGCCACCCTCCAGTCTGGAGGAAGTGCTTCTGTGGGCCCCGGAGCATTTCCTCCAGATCGAAGGGTGGCAAATCTAACCCAATTATTTAAAAAGGAAGCAGAAAACATACAGAATTACAGACCAGAAAAACAGAAATGCTAGAGTCTACTATGAAAGATGTTATAACAACACTTGGAAAGCATTAAACGCATTTGACGGGTTTATGAAAGGCAAACCATGCTTAATGGGAGTTTTTGAGGCTGTAACTAGTAGAATAGAGGAGGGAGAGCCAGCTGATGTGGTGTATTTGAATTTTCAGAAGGCTTTTGATGAGGTCCTGCAGAAGAGGTTAGTGGGCAAAGTTGAAGGACTTGGGTAGGGGGCAATACATTGGCATGGATTGAGAACTGGTTGACAGAAAGAATAAATGGATCTTTTTCCAACTAGGGTACTACAGGAATCAGTGCTTGGACCCCAGCTATTCATAATATATAATGAATGACCTGGATAAGGGAACCAAATGTAATATTTCTAAGTTTACTGATGAGGCTAAACTGGGGTGGGATTGTGTATTGTAAAGTGGATGCAAGAAGGCTTCAAGGTAAACTAGACAAGTTGAGTGAGTGAGCAAACATATGACAGATGCAGTAGAAGTAAAGGTAAAGTCACCATATTCTTATCATGCCATGGGGATGCTCTCATTGGAAAGAGATGATCTGGTGGTGGGTTAACCTGAGAGTCACCACTTTGAGAAGAAGAATCCTCTATGGTAACCTC
The DNA here is from genome assembly GCF_004010195.1 of Chiloscyllium plagiosum. NCBI lineage: Eukaryota > Metazoa > Chordata > Chondrichthyes > Orectolobiformes > Hemiscylliidae > Chiloscyllium > Chiloscyllium plagiosum. The sequence goes on along the minus strand of NC_057711.1, from coordinate 13,506,227 downwards.
TATGCAAGAATTAAACCCATGCTGTTAGTATCACTCTGCATCACACACCAGCCATCTAGCTAGTTGAGCTAACCAACTCCCGAGAGATACAGTACATGGCTAAATGTGAAGTTATACACTTCATATTAAGGGATTTGGGTGTCGTTGTACACCAGTCAATGATAGCAAACAGGCAGATGCAACAAGCAATTAGGAAGGCAAATAGTACATTGGTCTTTATTGCAAGAGGGTTTGAGTTCAAAAACAGGGATGTCTTACTGCATTTATACAGGGAGGAGAAAATGAGGACTGCAGATGCTGGAGATCAGAGTCGAGAGTGTGGTGCTGGAAAAGCACAGCAGGTCAGGCAGCATCCGAGGAGCAGGAGAATCGACGTTTCGGGCATAAGCCCTTCATCATGAATACAGGGAATGGGTGAGACCACAGCTGGAGAATTGTGTATAGTTTTGCTCTTTCTACCTAAGAAAGGATATACTTACCGTTGAAGGAGTGTAGGGGAGGTTTGCTCGGCTAATTACCAGGGATGGCAGGACTGTTGTGTGAGGAGAGATAGTTCACCTGGGTCTGCATTCATTAGAGTTTAGAAGGATGAAAGGGAATCTGATTGAAGCATACAAAATCCAAACAGAGCTGAACAGACTAGATGTAGAGAATATAGGCTCATGTTATGGGACAGACCATTTTGGACAGAGATTAGTAAAGATTTCTTCACTGAAAGGATTGGTGAATCTGTGGAATTATTTACCACAGAAGACTGTGGAGGCCAAGACACTGAATATATTCAAAAAAGAGATAGATATGTTTTTAGATTTTAAAGGCATCAAGGGAAAGTGGGAATGTGTTATTGAGATCGAGGATCAGCCATGAAAACAGGACAGATTTGAAGGGTCAAATGGCTGATTCTGCTCCTAGTTTCTAAGTTTCATCGCACCATTATGGAGATGAGCCCCAATTCCTGATGTAGTATTAACTGGACAGAAATACCACCAGCAGCTCTGGTGAGGTTTGAATCAGTCTTCCCAGAATATAATCTCCAGCCTTTGGAATATGCTGCTACATCATTACTTCCTCAGGAAACTGGTTAAATGTTTGATGGAGACAGTGTAGAGGGAGCTTTACTCTGTATCTAACCCTATTCTATCCCTGTCCTATGAGTGTTTAATGGGGACAGTGCAGAGGGAGCTTTACTCTGTATCTAACCCCATTCTGTCCCTGTCTCTGAGTCTTTGATGGGGACAGTGTAGAGAGTGCCTTACTCTGTATCTAACCCCTTTCCTCCCCTGTCCCTATGAGTGTTTGATGGGGATAGTGTAGAGGGAGCTTTATTCTGTATCTAACCCCGTGCTGTCCCTGTCCTGGGAGTGTTTGATGGGGAACAGTGTAGAGGCAGCTTTACTCTGTGTCTAACCCCGTGCTGTCCCTGTCCTGGGAGTGTTTGATGGGGAACAGTGTAGAGGCAGCTTTACTCTGTATCTAACCCCGTGCTGTCCCTGCCATGGGAGTATTTGATGGGGACATGGTTACCATGAACAGAAATGCATTCTCCCACCCTGCACCAAAATTCAGTCAACAAACACATAACACTCTCAATACCCTCACATTTTACACACCGAATGAGGAGATTGAAAGGATTAGAAAGATTTTGTTTAAGAAATTAAGCTTAATATTTACCTTTGTTGACCGATTCCTCTTACTAATCTGCTCTCTACACAGATTAAACTGCAGTGGATTAATGCGCACACTGCACACAGCACAAGAATCATCGTCACCTAGACAACCATCAGGAAGTGTCGCTATTAATCCGCTCCAACCATGTTGTGCCTGACACCAAAACACAGCACACAATAAAAACGAGCAGAGAGAGAGAAAGAATAAGTGTGTGAGAAAGAAATATCAGAGTGATAGAGATGAGAAAGAAACAAAATAAGACTGAGTCAGGGACAGAACAAGAGAGAGCAAGAGGTATATAGGTAGAGAATGCATGAGACAGAGAGAGACAGACAGATAGAATGAGAGAGAAAATGAGAGAGAGCACTAGAGAGAGAATGAAAGATAGAGAATATGAGAGAGAAAAATGAGACAGCGAAAACGAGACAGAGAGAAAATGAGAGAGAGGGAGCGGGGGTGAGAAGAGAAAGAGAGAAAACGAGACAGAGAAAATGAGCAAGAACAAGAGAGCAATAGCTAGAGAGAAAGAGAGTGAGAGAGAGAGACATGAGAGACCACAAGCAAAGGAGATAGCGAGAGAGAGAATGAGAGATACAGTCGTACAAATGTACAGCGTAAAAGCAGAAACTTTGGTCCAAATCATCCGTGCTGACCAGATATCCTAGATAAATCTAGTCCCATTTGCTAGCACTTGGCCCATATCCCTCTTAAACCCTTCCTATTCATAAACCATTCAGATGCTTTTTAAATGATGTAACTGTACCAGCCTCCACCAGTTCCTCTGGCAGCTCATTCCATACATGTACCATCCTCTGCGTGAAATAGTTGCTGCTTAGGTCCCTTTTGAATCTTTCCCCTCTCACCCTAAACCTATGCCCACTAGTTTTGCACTCCCCCCTTGTCTATTTACCCTATCCATGCCCTTGATAGAGAATGAGAAAGAGATACCTAGAAAGAGAAAATGAAAGAGTGAGAGTGACCGAGAGCAAGGGACAGAGAGACAGCGCGAAGGTGAATGAGATACGGTGAGAGAGCCAAGAAAACGAGAGAGATATAATGAGGCAGAAGGATTTAGTGGGTTGGTTGAGAGAAGCAAATAAACTGAACTGAGATTGTTTTAGCAGTTGCTGGGCCTCAAAGGGAAACAAAGCCTAGGCTAATCCGTACAACTGGTCCCCTCATCCTAAATCAGAGCAAGTCCCATTCACCAACCCATGCTCACTAACCCACACTGGCTCCCAAAAAAGTCAGGGCTAGTTTAAAAATTTCATCTTCATTTTCAAATCCCTTCATGTACTCAACCAACGCTTTCTATCTCTGTAACTTATTCCAGCCCCACCACCCTCTGAGATCTCTGTCTACCTCTCAATTTGGCCTCTGTCAAGTTTCACTGCTGGCTGCATGTTCAGTTGCTGGGCCCCAAGCTCTGGAATTCCCTCCCTAAACCTCTCCACCTCTCTCTCTACCTTTAAGACATCCTTTGTGATGAAGCTCTTGGTTGTCTACCTTCATATTCCTTTATATTTCTCAGGTTTGTTTTGGTTTTTTGGGAGGAAGGGAGTTGGGAAGAAGAGAAGGAGGTGAAGGCGTTGGAATGAAGGTACTAGATTTGGGGTGCCAACATGAGTGAACGTTTCTTTGGTGCTTTCTTGATCTCAGGATTTCCCAAAGAGTGTTGCCACACATTAAGCATGTCTGAAGACAGACACAGAAAAAAAAAATTTGGTGTTATGGGCAGAGGGAAAGATGGGAATTGGACTCTGTCCACAGGGTGCTCTGTTGATGATCCTTTTAGCTTGTCAGGACTTGCTACTCCTCCATCTTCCTTCTCCAGGTACCTCTCACTTACAGGAAGCACGTGGCAATTGCTTCACAACTTATCAAGCTCCGACTTATTGGATGAAAGCCATAAGCTTACATTGATGAATGGGGGCATTCTTCAGGCTCGAGGCATGTGTTTCTTTTCCTGCAGAGGAAAGGACAACACATTCCTTTCCAGGGCTTTGGGAGGCTTTTCTGACCAAAATTGCACATCCACAAGCAGTTCAGCTCCCTGCGAGCCAATCACTTCATTGTTGACAAGCAGAAGGTCTCTGTCACTGACAATTGGTCACCATTTCACAGGTCAATCAGCTACTTGTCGCTGGTCAAATCTCCCTTCATTTACCAACTCCCATTGGCCCCAGCTTGTCTCCAGTAACCTCCTCCACTGCTTAAATGAGCAGCAACGTAAACAGTACCTATAATCAGGGTCAGATAACTTAATTTCAAAAAGTTTGGGGTGACATGGTGGCTCACTGCTGCCTCACAGCACCAGGGACCCAGGTTCAATTCCAGCCTCAGGCAACTGTCTGTGTGGAGTTTGCACATTCTCCCAGTGTCTGCGTGGGTTTCTTCCCACAATCCAAAAGATGTGCAGGTCAGGTGAATTGGCCATGCTGAATTGCCCATAGTGTTAGGTGCATTAGATAGAGGGAAATGGGCCTGGGTGGGTTACTCTTTAAAGGGTCAGTGTGGACTGTCGGGCTGAAGAGCCTGTTTCCACACTGTAGGGAATCTAATCTAAACAAGCCTTGTTTATAAAACAGTCCTTTCCCCATTTCAAATACACAGAAAAATGTTTAAAAATATGAATTTTATATTGGTCTGACCTATGATTCAGTGGTTAGCACTTCTGCCTCATAGTGCAAGGACCCCATGTTCGATTCCACCCTCGGGCAACTGTGACTGTGTGGAGTTTGCATATTCTTCCCGTGTCTGCGTGGGTTTCCTCCGGGTGCTCCGGTTTCCTCCCACAGTCCAAAGATGTGCAGGTTAGGTAGATTGGCCATGAGGAATGCAGGGTTACAGGGATAGGTTGAGGGACTGGGTCTGGGTGTAATGCTCTCCGGAGGGTCCCTGAGCCAGCTTCCACAATGTCAGGATTCAATGATACATGTGACTCCAGACCACAGAAATGTAGTTGACTCTTCCCTCTGAGCTGGATCAGCAAGTTACTCAACTTTGCAACCAGCCAGTGACACCTGTAACCCCTCAGTGAATGAAAAGAGAGTGGAGTTCACAATTAATCGTTCCCAAATGGTTCAGTAACTACCTTAGGACATATCGGTGTTTCTCCTGATTTCCAAAACATCTGGCTCCTTCACTAGCAAGGCTTTCATCCTTATTGACAATCTCTGATTCCTCTTGGGGATGGTCATGTGATGTGGTGGATAATATCACTGTTCTAGAGCCAGAAACACTGCTCAAGTTCCACTCCACGCTTCCTTACAGGCCTGAGGTTCCTTCTGTTCCTGGGGATCCTTCACACTGGAGCTTAAATTACATAAACATCTAAACAATTCTTGGTCACAGTGGCAGAGGAAATGGTTAGGCAATGATTTTTGAAATGGTACCCACCAATCCTGAGCTCACTGAGCTACACTGCCTCCTGGTCCATCAGCTCCTCGAATTTTAAATTCTCCTCCTTGTTTTTTGCCCTTCTTTGCCTCGTTCAACCTAATAACCTTCTCAGATCTCTGTACTCCTCCAATTCTGGCCTCTTGACCGTCCCCAACTTTAATCACTCTGTTGTTGGTGGTCATGTTCCTAGGCCCCAGACTCCATAATTTCCTCCTTAAAACTCTCCACCTCACTCGCCTCCTTTTAGGCACTGTTCAAAATTCAATTTTTGACCAACTTTTAACCTCCCACTCTAACTTCCTCTTCTTTAACTTTACATCTGCTTTTGGATGACCATGGTCCTGTGAAGCACCTTGTATTATTGCATTGTAGGCACTATGTAAATGCAACTAGCTTGTCATTCCTAATTGTGACTGAATGTGTAAGCTTGGTCCAGAAATTCACATCTGAATTGAATGGTCACAAACTAAAATCTATCATCTGACCTCAGTGCAGTCCTGAGGGAGTGCAGCAGTGTCAGATTGTCTCAAACTGCAACTGAAGATTACACGGCACATTTTAAAGAAGATGTTTACCCCTCAAACGAAATACACATTGAGTGCTTGTACTATGTTGCTGTGTGCAAATTGGCTGCTAAGACTCGACTGTAAAAAATACTGATCGTCAATCAAAAAAAATGCTCAAGATCACAGCGGGTCAGGCAGCATCTAGAGAGAGAGCAAGCTAACATTTCCAGTCTAGATGCACGAAATGTTAGCTTGCTCTATCACCGTGGATGCTGCCTGACCTGTCCTGAAGGACGGTTACACCCGAAATGTCAACATCACCTCCTGATGTTGCCTGGCTTAAACCACAGAATCCCTACAGTGTGGAAACAGGCCCTTCAGCCCAACAAGTCCAAACCAACCCGCTGAAGGGTAATCCACCTAGACCCATTGCCCTATCCTATTATCCTATATTTACCTCTGACTACTGCACCTAATCTACACGTCCCTGAACACTACAGGCAATTTAACATGGCCAATTTACCTAAGCTGCACACCTTTGGATTGTGGGGGGGAACTGGAGCACCTGGAGGAAACCCACACAGACACGGGGAGAATATGCAAACTCCCCACAGACAGTCGCCCGAGGCTGGAATTGAAGCTGGGTCCCTGGCACTGTGAGGAAGCAGTGCTAACCACTGAGTCACCGTGCCTGAGCATCCGGCCTGTCTATTTTCGATTCTAGCATCTGCAATTTTTTTGTCTCTAACAGCTGTGATCTCCAGCACTTTTTGTTTTCTGTACAACTTCCAGCATCATGTAGTCATTTGCTCCTGAGTGAAAATCACTTTGAGAAGTGCCGAGGTTGTGAAAGGGGACAACTAAACAAATGCAAATTCTCCCTCTTCTTGTTAATTCCTTTGAAAAGAGATGTGCCAGTTGAATAAGATCAAAAGAGGGACCTCATGAATCCTAACAATGGAGTCCAACGTTACTGAGAAAGCCAACAGCCTTTCTTTTTTTTACACGGAAACATAGTTAAACATCAGAGACAAGCATTTAAAGACCTAATCGAAGATGCTTTCCTGATTAGATTGATCAATTTAAACTGGACAGCCAGCTGTAGTAATGTATTGTCTGGAGCAGCATCTCAACTGCACACACAATCCCTCTTCAGAGTAACCTCACTGTGTTCACTGAAGACGTCATCTCTGGAGTGCCTTCAAATGAGAGGTCACAAATGCAAAAATGATTGATTTCAGCTGCTGATCAGCTGAAAATAGAACAACACAAACTCTACAAACCCAGAGACAGGAAACAACAAGTGATTGGTACCAGGGAATACGGAGCACATTCAAGCCCCCAGTGCAGTGGGGTGGGGGTGAGGAAGGGCACTGGGATTATTTTGATAAGATCCCCCGTGGCAGACTGACCACGATAGTATGAGCTCATGAGATCCAGGGTAAATAGACATTTTGCATCCAAAATTGTCTGAAATACGGAGAGTGATGGTCCACGGTGGCTCAGTGGTTAGCACTGCTGCCTCACAGCGTCAGGGACCCCAGATCAATTCCAGCCTGTGTGGAGTTTGCACCTTTTCCCGTTATCTGCATGGGTTTCATCTGGGTGCTCCAGTTTCCTCCCACACTCCAAAGATGCAGGTTAGGTGAATTGGCCATGCTAACTTGCCCATAGTGTTCAGGAATGTGTAGGTTAGGTGCATTAGTCAGGGGTAGATGTAGAGTAATAGGGAATGGGTGTGGGTGGGATACTCTTCAGAGGGTTGGTGTGGACTTGTTGGGCTGAAGGGCCTATTTCCACACTGTACGGAATCTAGGAATATAGTCTTCCATATTCTATGAATACAGGATTTTTAAAAAAATTCATTCATAGGATTTGGGCTGGATGTGTGTCGCTGGCAAGGCAGCATTTATTATCCATCCTTAATTGCCCAGCGGGCAGTTACTAGTCAACCACATTGCTGTGGGCCTGGAGTCACATGTAGACCAGAACAGGTAAGGATGGCAGCTTCCTTCCCAAAAGGACATTAGTGAACCAAGAGGATTGATGGTCATTATTAGACCCTTAACTCCAGAATTTGTTTTTATATTGAATTCAAATTCCACCATCTGCCATGGCAAGATGTGAATCCGGGTCCCCCGAACATTACCAGGGTCTCTGGATTCCTGATGAAGGGATCATGACCGGAACGTCGATTCTCCTGCTCCTCGGCCTGCTGAGCTTTTCCAGCACCACCCACTGGGTCTCTGGATTAACAGCTCAGTGATAATACCAACCTGGCCACTGCCTCTCCTCAGGGGCAGTCTGTTTGTGAGGTGGGGACGGGGTCCACAGGGCTCAGTGCTGGGGCCCTTGCTGTTTGCGGTGGTTAATGATTCGGATTTAAATGTAGGGGGTACAATCAGGAATACACGGATGGTGCGAAACTTGGTAGGATGGTGAACAGTGAGGAGGATAGCTGTAAACTGCAGGAGGATGGCAATGGGCTGGTCCACTGGGCTGAGCAGGGACAAATGGAAAAGTGTGAGGGAATGCACTTGGGGAGAGTTAACAAGGGAAGGGATAACACTGTGACTGGTGGGACCCTGGACAGTGCTGAAGGTCAGAGGGACCTTGGTCTTCACATCCACGGATGGGGCAGCACGGTGGCTCAGTGGTTAGCACTGCTGCCTCACAGCAAAAGGGACCCGGGTTCAATTCCTGCCTCAGATGAATATCTGTGTGAAGTTTGCACATTCTCCCCGTGTCTGCGTGGGTTTCCTCCGGGTGCTCTGGTTGCCTCCCACAGTCCAAAGATGTGCAGGTTAGGTGAATTGGCCATGTTAAATTGCCCATAGTGTTAGGTGCATTAGTCAGGGATAAATGTAAGGGAATGGGTCTGGGTGGGTTACTGTTCGGAGGGTCAGTGTGGACTTGTTGGGCCAAAGGGTCTGTTTCCATACTGGAGGGAATCAAATCTAATCTAATCCCTGAAGGGAGCAGGGCAGTTCAATACTGTGCTTAAGAAAGCATATGGGATACTTGTCATTGTTAGCTTGAGGTTGTTTTTGTATCGCCATAGTCTCACCAGACCACAGGGGCTGCTCTCTCATTAGAGAGAAGGGACTGGTGGTGATTTAACCTGGGGAGGCCACACGACCTCGGGTGAAGGAAGAGGTTGAGAAGGAGAGTCCTTCATGGTAACCTCAAACCAGTGATGTGAATTGAACCCACGCTGTTGGTATCACACTGCTCCGTAAGCCAACAATCCAGCCAACTGAGCTAAGCTAAACTGCTATAGAATACAAGAGCAGGTTATCCAAGAGACAGGTTCTGCTGGAACTGTACAAAATGCTGGTTAGGCCATGACGTAAGTATTGTGTGCAGTGCTGGAGGGTCCTGGCTGAGATAGAGTTCAGGTTAGGGAGGTTGCAGGGTAATTTACCAGGATGCTGCCTGGGCTGACTGTCTGACATCGGAGCAAGGCTTGGATAGGCTGAGAACGCTTTCCTTGGAGCAGTGAACGTTCAGAGGGGACCTGATAGGCATGGATAAGATTATAAGGGATCTTGATGCGACAACACTGACATCTATCCGACAATGTGGAAAATTACCCAGGTACATCCTATACACAAAATGCAAGACAAATCCAGCCCCGCCAATTCCTGTCCCATCAGTCTACTCTCAATCATTAGTAAAGTGCTGGAAGGTGTCACCAACAGTGCTGTCAAGCAGCACCTGCTCAGTAATAACCTGCTCAGTGATGCCCAGTTTGAGTTCCACCAGGGCCACTCAGCTCCTGACCTCATTACAGCCTTGGTTCAAACCTGGACAAAAGAGCTGAATTCTAGAGGGGAGGGAAGAGCCTTTGACATCAAGGCCACATTCAACCGAGTGTGGAATCAAGGAGCCCTGGCAAAACTGAAATCAATTGGTATCAAGGAGGCATAGGAAGATGGTTATGGTCACTTTAGGTCAGTAATCTCAGCTCCAGGACATCACTGCAGGAGTTCCTCAGGGTGGTGTCCTATGTCCAAGTATCTTCAGCTGCTTCATCAGTGACCTTCCCTCCATCATAAGGTCTGAAGTGGGGATGTTCACCGATGATTGCACAATGTTCAGTACCACTGTTGGCTCTCAGACACTGGAACAGTCCATGTTCAAATGCAACAAGATCTGGATAATATCCAGATTGTGCGCCACACAAATGCCAGACAATGTCTATCACTAATATGAGATAATCTAATCACCACTCCTTGACATTCAATGGCATCACCATCACTGGATCCCCCAGTATCACATCCTGGAGTGTGATACTATCAGTGACCAGAAACTGAACTGGATTCACCACATAAATTCAGTGGTGACAAGAGCAGATCAGAGGCTAGGAACACTGCAGCAAGTAACTCATCTGACTCCCCAGAGCCTGTCCACCATCTACAAGGCACAGGTCAGGGATCTGATGGAATACTTCCCACTTGGGTGCAGATCCAACGACATTCAAGAGGTTTGACACTGTCCAGGACAAAGCAGACCGCTTGATTGGCACCACATCCACAAGCATCCATTCCCTCCACCACCGATGCTCAGTAGCAGCAGTCTGTACTATCTACAAGATGGACTGCAGCAGTTCACCATAGATCCTTTTTCTGGGGGTGGTGGAGGGGTGGAGTTCAGAACTAGAGGGCATAGGTTTAGGGTGCGAGGGGAAAGATATCAAAGGGACCTAAGGGGCAACTTTTTCACGCAGAGCCCTAACACTATGGGCAATTTAACATGGCCAATTCACCTAACCTGCACATCTTTGGACTGTGGGAGGCAACCAGAGCACCCGGAGGAAACCCACGCAGACACGGGGAGAATGTGCAAACTTCACACAGATATTCATCTGAGGCAGGAATTGAACCCGGGTCCCTTTTGCTGTGAGGCAGCAGTGCTAACCACTGAGCCACCGTGCTGCCCCATCCGTGGATGTGAAGACCAAGGTCCCTCTGACCTTCAGCACTGTCCAGGGTCCCACCAGTCCATGTGTATGGAATGAGCTGCCAGAGGAAGTGGTGGAGGCTGGTACAATTGCAACATTCAAAAGGCATCTGGATGGATATATGAATGGGAAGGGTTTGGAGGGATATGGGCTGGGTGCTGGCTGGTGGGACTAGATTGGGTTGGGATATCTGGTCGGCATGGACATGTTGAACCGAAGGGTCTGTTTCCACGCTGTACAACTCTATGACTCTATGACAGCACCTTCCAAACCCACAACCACTTACATCTAGAAGGACAAGGGCAGCAGATACATGGGAACATCACACCCTGCCAGTTCGCCTCCAAGTCACTCACCATCCTGACTTCGAAATATGTCACCATTCCTTCAACGTCAAAATCCTGGAATTCCCTCTCTAACTGGTCTCCTTGTGGTTCTACCTACAGCACACGGACTGCAGTGGTTCAAGTAAGCAGCTCACCATCACCCTCTCAAGGGGGCAACTAGGGACGGCAATAAATGCCAGAGGTGCCCACATCCCATGAAGCAATAAACAAACATAAAGCTGGAAAATGGCATTAATGTATTCAGCTTTTCGTTTACCAACTTCTAGTTGATAGGCCGAATGGCCTCCTTCAGAGCAAGAGAGTGTGGTGCTGGAAAAGCACAGCAGGTCAGGCAGCATCCGAGGAGCAGGAGAACCGATGTTTCGGGCATAAGCCCTTCATCAGGAATGAGCTTGGTCCTCACTTTCCTCTCCTTCAGAGCCATAACACTTTGGAATCTGCGTGAAGGTTCGCTCGACTTGAGTCTTGGGATAAAACAGTTGTCTTCTGGGGCTAGGGTGAGCAGATTGGACTTTACCACTGGAGGTCTGGAGAATGAGAGGTGATCTTACTGAAACCATTAAGCTCCTCAGGAGGCTCGACAGAGCAGAGGTTATGACAATGTTTCACCTCAAGGAGGAGATGAGAACTAGGGAGCATGGTTTAAAATCAAAGGGGGCTCCCATTTAGATTAAATTCCCTACAGTGCGGAAACAAGGCCCTTCGGCCCAACAAGTCCACACTGACTCTCCGAAGAGTAACCCACCCAGATCCGTTTCCCTCTGACTAATGCACCTAACACTATGGGCAATTTAGCATGGCCAATTCACCTGACCTGCACATCTTTGGACTGTGGGAGGAAACCGGGGCAAATCCACGCAGACACGGGGAGAATGTGCAAACTCCACACAGACAGTCACCCGAGGCTGGAATTGAACCTGAGACCCTGGTGCTGGGAGGCAGCAGTGCTAACCACTGTTATCTCTCAGAGGGTTGTTAGTTTTGAGAGTTCTCTTCCATACAGAATAGTACAGGACGGGGCTTTGAATGTATTCAAGACTAAGTTAGACACATTTTTGATTGATGAGGTAGTCGGGGCTTGTGGAGGGGATAGATGGAATAAAGTGAACTGGAGTCCATAATCAGTTCAGTCACGATCTTACACAACCCGATGGCCTGGCTTGAAGGGTCAAAGGCCTACTCCTGCTCCAACATCTCATCCTGTTCAGA
>NC_057711.1:13488262-13493632 GCF_004010195.1 Chiloscyllium plagiosum | reverse complement strand
ATAGCCTGCTTCCACACTATAGGGATCCTGTGATTCTATGTAATGCGGTTGAGAAACCTATCAGCCATGATCATATGGTAGAGCAAACTCGATGGGCCAAATGGCCTAATTCTGCTCCCATATCTTATGGTCATCAACTCCCTCCACCATCGACACTCAGGAGCAACAGTGTAGATCATCTACAGGACAGCACCTCTCTAACCCACAACAACTTGCATCTAGAAGGGAAAGGACAGCAGGTACATGGGAACACCACCCCCAGCAAGATCCCTCCAAGCCATTCACCATCCTGACTTGAAAATATATCACCGTTCCTTCAGTGTTGCTGGGTCAAAATCCTGGAATTCCCTCCGTAAGGACGTTGTGGGTCTACTTTCAACACATGGGCTGCAGCGGTTCAAGAAGCCAGCTCACCATCACCTTCTCCAGGGCATGGGCAATAAATGCTGGCCCAGGCAGCGGTACACATTTCCTGCACCTGAATAATAAAAGATTTATGTTTTAAGCACTGACCTGCAACATTAACTCTGCTTGTCTCCTCACAGATGTTTCAAGATCAGCTGAGTTTCTCCAGCCTTTGTTGGTCTTTAGCTCAGATTTGCAACAGCTGCATTATTTTATTTTCAAACTCAGATTTAAACAGAATCCAGGCAGGGTTGGGGGTTAGTTGACGGCACAAGTAATATTAAACTTGAACTTGGAGCTAGTCTAAAGTAGAAGTATAGGGACTTCAGCAGAATGTAGGGGAAGGCGGTGTCTTAACAAAGATTGTGTTTCGTTAGAGAAGAGTTTGTCAACTCCAGAAGCTCTAATAAGTAGAGGTTTTGAAAAACAGCACTAGGTGAATAAACAATGCCAGTAGTAGATCATGCTTAAGGGTTTGTGTTTAAAACAATTTTACACCCTTCCCTGTGTCAATGCAATTATTTTAAATTAGTTTGGAGATGCCGGTGTTGGACTGGGGTTTACAAAGTTACAGATCACACAACACCAGGTTATAGTCCAACAGATTTAAATGGAAGCACTAGCTTTTGGAGTGAAGGAGCGGCGTTCCGGAAGCTAGTGCTTCTAATTAAATCTGTTGGACTATAACCTGGTGTTGTGTGATTTGTAATTTTAAATTGGAGTGGCTTTGTACCATAATCAAGCGTCTGTTCAGCAACTTACCCACAAGAGGGCAGTGCTGCCTCACATGGAACATGGACAATACACTCAAATGAAATGTCACAGAGAGAGGACTCGTCATTTCGATTGACCCCTTCTGTACACCCAGAATATTGCAGGCAGCCGAGGATATGTAATCCCTGTTGTAACATCACAGCTAATTTGCACACAGCAAACTCCCACGAACAGAAATGTGATAATGATCCAAACTTCTATTTCAGTGACAGCGGTGCAGGGCAAGCATCAAGATCTGGGAGAAGATTTGCGGGCTTTTCTTCAGGATGGTGCCCTGGCATCCTTTTGCCCTCACCTCAGGTGTAAGACGTGGTTTGGGTTAAATGTCTTATCTGAAAGATGGCACCTCCAACAATGCAGCACTCCCATGAGTCAGTTACCAGGAGAGTCTGCCTGGCTCCAGTTTGAGGCAAGAACCCCTGGATTTTCAGACATCGAACTGAGGCCGCTAACCATTGAGCTTCGAACTAACATCAAGAAATGTAATAGATCGCAACTTCTACATTTATGACCTGTGCTTAGCCTCTAGCCTACTCCCTCACCTGCTCTGTCTTGTCTGGGGTTCATTTCTCACCGGCTGCTGAAATAGAACATAGAACAGTACAGGCCCTTTGGCCCTCGATGTTGTGCTAACCTTTTATCCCATTCTATCATCTATCTGCCTATCCAAGAGTCACTGAAATGTCTCTAATGTATCTGACTCTACTAACACTGCTGGCAGGGAGAAACTGAGCACTGCAGATGCTGGAGATCAGAGTTGAGAGTGTGTTGCTGGAAAAGCGCAGCAGGTCAGGCAGCATCTGAGGAGCAGGAGAATCGACGTTTCGGGCAAGAGCCTTTGGTCAGGAATGAAGGGCTACCACCGCTAGCAGTGCATTCCATGCACCCACCAGTCTCTGTGTAAAGAACCTCCCTCCGACATCTCCCTTAAACCTGCCTCCAATCACCTTAAAATTATGCTCTCTCATGATAGCCATTTCTGCCCTGGGAAAACGTCTCTGGCTATCCACTCTTTCTATGCCTCTCATCCCCTTGTACACCTCCATCAAGTTATCTCTCACCCTTCTTCACTCCAATGAGAAAAGCCCTAGCTTCTTCAACCTTTCTTCATAAGACAAACCCTCCAATCTAGGCAGCATCCTGGTAAATCTCCTCTGCACCCTCTATAAAGCTTCCACATCCTTCCTATAGTGAGGCGACCAGAACTGAACACAATATTCCAAGAGTGGTCCAACCAGGGCTCTATAGAGCTGCAGCATAACCTTGTGGCTCTTAAACTCAATCCCCCTGCTAATGAAAGCCAACACACCGTACACCTTCTTAGCAACCCTATCAACTTGGGTGGCAACTTTGAGGGATCTATGGGTGTGGACCCCAAGACCCCTCCGTTCCTCCATACTACCAAGAATCCTGCCTTTTTCCCTGTAATCTGGATTCAAATTTGACCTTGCAAAATGAACCACTTCACACTTTTCCAGGTTGAACTCCGTCTGCCACTTCTCAGTCCAGCTCTGTATCCTGTTAATGTCCTGTTGCAACCTACAATATTGGTTAATAAGTCCCTCACAGTTGTTCCTGTTGTCTTGCTGAACATATTCATTCATAAACTCATAGGAAGGTGCAAAAGACAGGCCACTGGGACCACTGGGTCTTGCGGGTCCTTTGGTTAGCCCCGTTGCTGGCCCATGGTGTTGTAAATTCCTCATTCTTATGAACCCTTTCAACTTCTGTTATTCTTTCACGTAGAAAATTCCTTTGTATTACTGACTCCAAAACATAAGGATCCACACATCTGGATGAGGTGCGGCTCCAACAACACTCAAGAAACTTGACACCATCCCGGACAAAGCAGTTCACTTGACTAGCAACAGATCCACAAACATCTACTCCCTAACCCACTGACGCTCAGTAACAGCAGTGTGCACTATTTGCAAGGTGTGCTGTAGAAATTCTTGAGACAGCACCTTCCAAACCCATGACCCGTTCCATCCAAAAGGGCAAAGGCACCAGATACGTAGGAACACCACCACCTGCAAGTTCCCCTCCAAACCCCTCACCATCCTGACTCAGAAATATATCACCATTCCTTCAGTGTCACTGGATCAAAATCCTGGAATTCCTTTCCGTAAGGGCACTGTGGCTCTACCTACAACACACGGACTGTAGCAGTTCATGAAGGCAGCTCACCATCACCTTCTCAAGGTTTCACATCTTGGCTGAAGTGTGGTGTCCAGAATTCACCCCAATATTCCAGGTGGGGTCTAACCAGTGATCCATAAAATTCTAGTATGATCGCTTTTTCTTTATATTTTGTTCCTTTTGTTTACAATCCAAGTAATCCATATCCTTTCTTAAATACCTCATCAAATTGGCCTGGTACCTTTAAGGACTTGTGAACATACAAATGCTTCTCAAAATTGAGGCAATTATGGGATCAGTATCATTGAAGGCAACATTAACTGTGGCTTCCTGTCTCCAGAAACATTGCCTGACCTAGAAGTTGTGTCAGAGCAATGGTAGGCCATTCAGCCCTTCGAGACTGATACACCATTGAATAAGATCATGGCTGATCTGGTTGTGACTGTCTTGAGCAGCTTCTACTGCTGTCTGAGAACGAGAATTCCACAGATTAACGCAGAGAAATCTGTCTTCAAAGGGAGACCTCTTCTTCTTAAACTGGGTTCCTGCTGAGTGCTTCCAGCATTTTCTCTTCTCATTTCGGATTCCCAGCATCCGCTGTATTTGTTTTCTTCTTCCATTTATAGAACACTGCCTTTCCTCCCTTCGTGCATCATTTCACACTTCTGCACATAGAACTCCATCTGTCATGTTTCTGCCCATTTCACTATCCTGTCATCCTCTGGCAAGGCTAGAACTCACCCGTAACTGACTGCTGTCTTGCCAGACTGGGTATCCTCTGTACGCTGGAGACAGGACCATTTACACCTTAGGAAAACAGGAATGGACTCAAAACTGATCCTCCGGCAAACAGCTGCTGTAACCCACTGCCCAGTCTTAAAAATAATCAGCACCCACTGACTTCTGATATTAAGCAAATTCTGAGTCTAGAGACATAAAGCCACACAGCATGGAAACAGACCCTCGGCCTAACCAATCCATAATCTCAAACTAAACTAGCCCCACCTATCTGCTCCTGGCTCATATCCCTCCAAACCTTTCCTATTCATGTACTCAGCTGAAAATGTGTTGCTGGAAAAGCGCAGCAGGTCAGGCAGCATCCAAGGAACAGGACCATCGACGTTTCGGGCATATGCCCTTCTTCATGTACTCACCCAAATGTCTTTGAAATGTTGTA
This sequence comes from Chiloscyllium plagiosum, assembly GCF_004010195.1. Lineage (NCBI taxonomy): Eukaryota > Metazoa > Chordata > Chondrichthyes > Orectolobiformes > Hemiscylliidae > Chiloscyllium > Chiloscyllium plagiosum. Next base: position 13,489,137 of record NC_057711.1, on the reverse strand, counting down.
ATTGTACCCACATCTACCACTTCCTCGGGAAGTTCTTTCTACACATGGACCACTCTCTGTGTAAAGAATTTGCCCCTCATGTCTTTTTTAAATCTCTCTCCTCTCACCTTAAAAATGTGCTCCCAAGTCTTGATATCCCTCACCCTACAAAAAAAACCCACTACCATTAACTCTATCTATACCTCTCATTATTTTATAAACTTCTACTAGGTCACCTCTCAACCTCCCACTCTCTAGTAGAAGAAGTCCCAGCCTATCTGGCCTTTCTTTATAACTCAAAGATTCCATACCTGGCAAATCTCTTCTGAATCCTCTCCAGCTTAATAATACCCTTCCTCTAATTGAGTGAGCAGAATTAGGCACAGCATTCCAGAAGAGGCCTCACCAATGTCCTGTACAACCTTAACATGACTTCTCAACTCCTCTACTCTAAGGACTGAGCAATGAAGGTTAGCGTGCCAAACGCCTTTTTAATCACCCTTTCTAGATGTGACACAAACCTCAAAGAATGATGTACTTGCACCCGTAGGTCCCTCTGTTCTATAACACTACCCAGGGCCCTACCATTAATTGTATAAGCCCTACCCTTGTTTGTTTACCAAAATGTAGTACCTCACATTGATCCAGATTGAACTCCATTGGCCATTTCCAGCCCATTAACCCATTTGATCAAGGTCCCTTTGTAATCTTAGAAAACCTTTTTCACTGTCTCCTATGGCACCAATTTTGGTGTTGCAAGCGGGCATCAGAGCCGCCCGCATTTGCCACGGGACTATGCCGACATCGGTAAAACTATAGGAATTCATTTTGTGTTTTAAACGGCAGCCGCAGCTTAAACCCACAGAACTCAGCAGCTGCCGGTCCGCCCACGTGAC
>NC_057711.1:13452909-13488128 GCF_004010195.1 Chiloscyllium plagiosum | reverse complement strand
TTTACATAATCCAATTAGCACCCTATTGTGCTGGGACGGCAGGAAACCCACCATTTGCACCTACTCCAGCGATGATGGGGAACTACCATCCCATTCATACTCAGAATCCTCACATCCTGACAAGGAAAGGTATATAATGTGTAGCAGTGCGCGGGAACAGCAGAACAGCCGAGATTCGGACCTCGGTTGGTCTCCGCCGGTGTTACTGTATCAATAAACGTTACCGATTGTTGAAACGCACTCTGAGCTCGGACTGAGATCATTTCATCCGCGCTAACAATTGGGGGCTTCGTCCTGGTTAATGACGGCTGCAGGATCCCTGCGACGGCACTGGGTGAGTACCTTTACTCTTTTACTTCTCGCGTAAAAGTCTCCCAGTGCCCCGCAAGGGACTTCACTGCCGGCCGTTATCTGAACCTGTGAACAGAATGAGTCCGGCAGTCGTATAACGGTAGAGTACTCTTTAAAAGTGTGTGTGTGAGTGATCCTTCGCGGGTGGGCGATTGGGGTCGCGGAACACTAGTAAATGTGTGTGTGATTATTATTATTGTCGTTTATTGTTAATGTGCTACTGTGACTGACGGACTATCCTTGGACCGACGACTTTAGGTACGAGACCCCGACAGATTGACCCCCCGTTTAAAAACCGACCAAACAAGCCTTCCTGACTGACCTCTGCAGTGGGAGATAGGGGATCCCATTGTACGTTGAGCCCGGTTTTAGCGCCTTCCTTGCGTACGCGGTAGAGGCTGGGAGGTCTACGCGCGCCACAAGAAGGGAAGTCCTCCAAACCAGCCCGAGACGCGGGGCCTCTGGGCCAAGCGATGGTTACGCGCTCTGCCCATTGACTTCGCGGTCCCGAGGTGTTGGCCTCTGCAGGATCAGATGCGGTTAGGTCTGAGTTCACGACCCCCCCCCCCCCCTTGCACTTGGGCCCCTGGTTCACGCCCAGTGTTCGTGGGGTACACATGGCCGCTGAACGTCAGGCGGTGAGAGAGAGACTCACGGAAACCCAGGGTCGCGTGCTCAGGAATCGTCACGTGCCCCGCCTGTAACTATCCCCACCCCTGCCCAGGTTGACCCGTGGGGCTAGGGTTCGACTTACAGGGAGTGGGCTCCCCGACTGGGAGATTAATAAGCTCGTGCCAGCGACATCCCTTGGCACGCCTGCTAGCTTTACTTTAGTTTAGCTTCTGTCAAGTTACACCCGCTGCGCCCCTACCATTGGTGGAAGCACGGCTGAGGACCTAGATTGGGGGCCGGAGGGTTCCCTTACCCGTTTTATAGCCGACGAGAATAAAAAATTTATTAAGGCTATGCTTTGCTCAGGCTGGCGACCCGCTGGATGTACAGCACGAGTGGTGGGCCCGCCAGAAGAAAGATAGGTACGAGAAAGCTTGCGTCCTGGTGCTACAGGCACACGTCAGGCTTGCTGGCAAGGTTCAGCTTTATGTCCAAGACAAGGAAAAGCAGGCCACAGAGCGCTTACTGCCCGTACGGTTTTACCGACCTTATCCGATGCGCCCAGCGCCCCGCCGTCCCCCACCTGGGACTGGGAGGGGCTCACGGACAATCCGGACCCCCGGGAATCGCGCCCGTGCAGCCCCGGTGAAAATTGAATATACCCCCGGGGGAGGGGAGAGTGGACAGGCCACGACCCTTGCCCATAACCCCCGCCTTAAGATGACGTACGTCTCCCTGACCCCGGGCGACACCATGAAACTTCTGGACAGGCTCCCTGCCCTTAAGCACCGGCACAATAATGCTGAATTTTGGCAGAGGCTTAGGGAGATGCAGATCTGCCACAACCTTCACAATAGGGACGTGGCCGGCCTGGTCCGGACCAAACCCCCGGAGAACCTGTGGTCCAGGCTCCAGCCCGCGCACCAGAATGGGTCCTGGTGCGCTGACCTCAGCGACAGCCGTCGCGAACAGGAGGTTGCCCTCGCTGACTTCAAGGCTGATGTCAGCGAGGCGCTCGGCCATACACCGGTCGACTGGAACGCCATTGTGGGTATCACTCAGAAACCTGGGGAGGGCGCCCAGGAATATGGGGTCCACAAGTTTGAGGGGTTCCGAGCACACAGCGGGGTTCCCGACGCTGATAGGCAGAACCCCGCATTTGTCCAATTTAAAAAAGACGGCCTGAGCCCCGCACACCAGGCAGTCCTACGGACGGGCCTGGTACCCTATGTCACCTTTGCGGAGCTTGAGAACTGGGCCATGTCCCTTGACAACCGAGCGGCACCCGCCGTTGCGGCAGTTTCGACGGACGAACCGGACTCTGCAAACGGACGGGGCACCACAAAGCCCAATGCCCACTCTCTTTCCGACGCCCCTGGGGTCCGGGTCCGAAGGGGGGCCAGCCACCTCCACAGCCGCACTCCTCGCGCCCCCATGACCAGGATCGCCCCAGACAAGGGGTCAACCGCGACCCCAGCCCCCACAAACCCCACAAACCCTGCAGCCCAAGCCCGAAACTCACCACCCCCGACTAGGATCAACTCAGTTGGGGCCAGCTGCTCGAGCTTTTACAGCTGTTCGCTCGACGCAAAGACTGAGTAGCGTCAGCCCCCATCTCGGGAGCCGACCCCCGTATCTGGGTTTCAGCATCGCTAGGGGGCCGCCGATGCAAGATTTTGATTGATACGGGGGCGTCGGTCTCCCTCACCGACCTCGACCTTCCCTCAACCCACCACTCCATTTCCATTAAAGGGGTTGGGGAAGCTCGGTTATTGCACGCCGAAGCGAGGCCGTCCTCCTAGAGGTAGACAACATTTTACTCCCCGTGCATTTCTGGGTTTGCCCAAACTCGGAGGGGACGATTATTGGTATCGACCTTCTGGGCGAACTGGGGGCGGTGGTGGACGCGGTCCACCGTCGCCTCCTGTGGACATCCCGCAAATTTCACACGAGCGCCCACGAGGGTAGATGGGTGCCCACTAAATCCGTCGCTGCGCTTGCCCCCAGTGTGCCCATTGCCCGGGACTGGACCAAGGACGGTGGCTTCGGGGCCGTCTGCCAACTCGTCCCGGAGGTGTGGGCCACGAGCAAGCAGGACTGCGGCCTCATTCGCTCCCCTCCTGAGCGGATACCCGGTCCCATACTCGCCCCGCACCAACAATACCCGATTAAACCTGAGGCGCTACGCGCCACTGAGGCAATCGTTGCCGAGCTCACCCGGCACAGTGTCCTGCGCCCCACGGTGACCACCACCAACTCCAGAGCAGGGCTGGGTGGACGTTCTGCCCTGCATACTGATGCGCTTAAGGGCCACCCCAGGCCGCTCCACTGACTCGTCCCGGAGGTGTGGGCCACGAGCAAGCAGGACTGCGGCCTTGTCCGCTCCCCTCCTGGGTGGATACCCGGTCCCATACTCGCCCCGCACCAACAATACCCGATTAAACCTGAGGCGCTGCGCGCCACTGAGGCAATCGTTGCCGAGCTCACCCGGCACAGTGTCCTGCGCCCCACGGTGTCCACCACCAACTCCAGAGCAGGGCTGGGTGGACGTTCTGCCCTGCATACTGATGCGCTTAAGGGCCACCCCAGGCCGCTCCACTGGCCTCACTCCCTTCGAGCTCATGACGGGGAGGGCCATGCGACTACCAGAGAACGTCATGGTCGGGGGGGGAAGACATGGCCCCCCCTGCGGGACAGGATGACGCGCTATATCAGGCAGCTGGACGCGCAGCTGCGGGCCCTTAGACAAACTGTGTGCGACCAGCAGGACATTAGGGACCAGACAAAACTGCAACCGCATCTGCCCGCCCAACCTCTTCCCGGCGTTGGGGACAAAGTCCTGGTCAGAGCCGCCCCCGACCGGCCCGGCTTCGCCCTCCCCGGTGGCTGGGACCGCACGAAATCATCCTCACCAGCGACACGTGCGCCTGATTCGACATGAAAGGAAAGGGCAGGTGGAAACACTGGTCCCAGCTTAAACCATTCCCTTAAGCCCTGATCGGACAGACACCCCCCCACCTTTGACTTGACTCTAACCGTCTCCTTTTTCTCCTTACAGTGCGACGGGCGGACCGGTCCGGGGGGACCTGCTCCAACACACCCTAACCCCTACACCCTTGGTAAGGGTGCCCCTCTCTCTCTCCCTCTCTTCCCACAGATCATGCTTCACCGGTGCACCTTTTTCTCCTTACAGTGCGACGGGCGGACCGGTCCGGGGGGGCCTGCTCCAACACACCCTAACCCCTACACCCTTGGTAAGGGTGCCCCTCTCTCTCTCTCCCTTTCTTCCCACAGATCATGCTTCACCGGTGCACCGCTCTCCTCCCTGCTCTCCTCTTCGCCCTACGACTGATGCCTTCTTTNNNNCGTACAGACACTCTGTTTATTCTGCACGTCAGAGCGCGACCCGTGGCCGACCTGCGCCCGGCGTGCTGAGGCGATGGACTTGGGGGGGTTGCATGTTCGGGACAATGTGTGCCATCCCGGAGGACCTCGCCTCTGCCCCGGCCTTAGATGCTTTTACTTTACGGGATCTGTCTGTTTGCGGGTATTATGAGCCCACCAATGCCGCGGTAATCTCCTTGTATTTGTGCTTTCCACCCGCCCCAACCACACCACCCCCGACCACGACTCCCGAGATATTGCCGTGCCACTCCCTGGGACCGGGGCCCGCGGGGGGACTGGTATTGTGGGATGAGGGAGAGGCCCTTTATGACAACGTCCGACACGAGGTCGTGCCTGTGCTGGTCAATATATCGGGCATCCGGGTACCGGACTATTGCACAGCACAGGTACGCAACCTATACGCCATGATGGGGAAGGAGGTTATAGAGAGGGCCATAGACGCCATGGGGGCAACCCACTACCGAAATGACATACATAACACGCACACACAAGGACACAGACGGGGCATAGTCAACGATGCTCTCACAGGACTCAACACGGGAACATCCATAGTAAACTCCCTAGACATCCAGGGCCTTAACGAAAAGATCGAGCAACTAAAAGGGGTAATGAGGGACCTGCTACAGAGGTCTCTCACAAATCAGGCAGACCAGGCACGCCTGGGGGAAGAGGGAGCATACACCCAGCTCGACAGCATTGCAGTCCTGGAAACACACGCCCACACCATTAACTGCCTTATAGACCGGGAAAGAGAAAACACGGCCCATATCCACAAGGGGCAGCTGTGCCATGCGTATGGCCTATGGATGGTAACCCAGATCCGGCATAATCTTGACCAGGTCCAAAGGGGGGAGGTGCCCGACTGGATCGACAGCGCCAAACTGGCCTCACTCGCGGGGCGCTCTGGGCCGCTCAACAGTCGGACTCTGAAGGGTATGACCAGAGTATACCCAGTGATGCCCGACTGTGAGGTCAGTGAGGCGACAGGAGTCGGGATTGTCCTCCTGATCCCCGTGGTCACCCCAGGATCTGGGCCATTTCCCCTGTTTCACATTGAGAACATCGGAGTCATACGGGAAAACGCTTCCCTCAAATATCGATTAGCTCACCACACAGCCATATCTCGAAACGGCGCTGTGTACAGGGTGCCGCTTACAGGCTGCAAGCGGCGGGGGGCAATTACCATCTGCCCTCACCCCTTATGAAGGAGTGAAACAGCGGAATGCAGGTTCAACCGGACACAGGGCTGCACCCTTGAAATCAAACCCATGGACCCCCACTTCACTAGGGTGGGGTATGGTGGAAGGGGACAGTATTGTGTTTCCACTCTTGAAACCTCATTTTGGTATAACGGACTGCAGTGCCCGATTCCCCAGCACGAGTTCTGCTTCACCCCCAGGCGCCCAGTCACGGTTGGGCAAGCTCACATCTCAGAGGTCTGACGACGGAACCCCGAGTCCATACAAACTACTGATAAATTCAGGGACACCCTCAGGGAATATCAGGAGCCCCCATCCCACATTTGGTCTTACGGGAGCTTAGGACCCGGGTAGGACACTCAGTGAAACTGTACCACCAGTTGCAATCACATATAAAGGACCTAGAGGAGGACACAGAGCCAGCTCTGCAGTCCCAGGGCTGGGCATAGAGGGTGTGGGATTGGGGCCTAAACGTAAACATACATCCCTGGATCCGAATCATCTCGCGCACCATTGTAGGCCTACAGTTACTGCTGGCTCTGGCCTGGCTCCTGGTGGCGTGTCACTCATGCCGTCAGCACAAGAAACGAAAGGCCAGAAAGACCATGCCCCACGCCATAGCCTCCTGGCGGGCGATCAGTCACCGTGAGCTCACAGGGCTCGAGTTAATGTGACCTTCTCCCGGGACTATCCAAAGGCCCCATGACTGCAGCATGACGGCCGGCGGAATGTACCGGGCGAGGAACTGACTTTTAAAATATCGGCATCAGGGGTGTGGATGTGTCCAACCCCTTGCCGAAAGGGGGGACTGCAAGCGGGCATCAGAGTCGCCCCGCATTTGCCACGGGACTATGCCGACATCGGTAAAACTATAGGAATTCATTTTGTGTTTTAAACGGCAGCCGCAGCTTAAACCCACAGAAGTCAGCAGCTGCCGGTCCGCCCACGTGACCAGGAGATGGGAGCCAGAGGACAGATCAAATCCACACTAGGCCAGACACTAACCATGACTCATAGACCGAAACTCCCGAGCTAATTAATATGGAAACCCATCTCCTAATCAAATCAAGAGACTGACTGAAACACACCCATATTCATCAATACAGAACCATCCTGACATAAAGGACAGGCATCCACCAGACAGGAACAAACAGACTAATACACCCCAGCACCCCAAGTGAACAAAGTGGGTGCTAGCCCCCAGCCCTCACAGAGAGAGACAAGCAGATAGTACCCGGACCTGTTTACATAATCCAATTAGCACCCTATTGTGTGTATACTGCAACTCTCCTGGGACGGAGGGAAACCCACCATTTGCACCTACTCCAGCGATGATGGGGAACTATCATCCCATTCATACTCAAAATCCTCACATCCTGACAAAGAAAGGTATATAATGTGTAGCTGCGCACTGGAACAGCAGAACAGCCGAGATTCGGACCTCGGTTGGTCTCCGCCGGCGTTACTGTATCAATAAACGTTACCGATTGTTGAACCGCACTCTGAGCTCGGACTGATATCATTTCATCCGCGCTAACAGTGTCATCTACAAACTTACTAACCAGGCCTCCTATGTTCTCACCCAAATCATTTATATAAATGACAAACAAAAGAGGAACCAGAACTGATCCCTGTGGAACACCACTGGTCATGGGCCTCCAATCCGAAAAGCAACCTCCACCATTACTCGCTGTCTCCTGCCGTTAAACCAATCATGTATCCAATTGGCAAGCTCATTCTGAATCCCATGTGATCTAACTTGATTAATTAATCTACTATGTGGAACCCTCCTCCTTATCTAAATACACTGATACTTGATCAAATGTCTTCATAATATCCACTGTGCTCGCCACATCTGGTACCTAAAACAACTGGATAGATTTCACAAGTTCTTTGACAGGATGTGGGTGTCGCTGGCTAGTCCAACATTCATTTCCCATCCCTAGTTGCCCCAGAGAAGGTAGCCCCAAATGTTGTACTGCTGCAGTTCTTAGGATCAAAAACCTAGAACTCCCTCCAAAACAAAATGGTTGGTGTCTCTATGTCCCCAGGACATGCACAGTTTTTCTTTGGAGGGGGTTCAGGGATTTTGACCCAGTGATACTAAAGGGATGACAATCTAGTTTCAAGTCAGGAGGTGGGGAATTGGAGTTGGCGGTTCTCCATGTGTCTTCTGCTCTCATCCTTCCAGGTAGAAGTTGCTGTGGGTTTGGAAGATGTTGTTGACAAGCCCAGGTAAATTTCTGCAGTGAATCTTGTAGATAGTACTCACCGCTGCTACTGAGCGGGGGTGATGGAGGGAGTGAATGCTTATGGATGTGGTGCCAATCAAGCGGCTGGTTTGTCCTGGATGGTGTCAAGCTTCTTGAGTGTTGTTGGAGCTGCATCCATCCAGGCAAGTGGGGAGGACTCCATCACACTCCTGATTTGTGCTTTGTGGACAGCTTTGGGGACTCAGGAGCTGAGTTACTGTTCAGTTCCATCGGGACTATGTAGCAGTCCCTGCTGATCCTTCCATGGACAGACAGTGCTGTGCCAGGCAAACTGGTGAGGGCGAGGTCAGGTATGTTTTCCCTCTTGTTGGTTCCCTCAGTATCTGTTGCAGACCCAATCTAGTGGCTATATCAACACAGGCTCAAAGATGTTTATAGCATAGAATGAGGCCATTTGGCCTATTGAGCTTATGCTGGTCAACAAAGATCTGATCTCACTAATCCTGTTTTCTATCTCTTGCCCCGTAACCATGGAGACAATAGCAACATAAGTGAATATCTAAATGCAGCTTAAATGTTACATGAGTTTCTGACTATCCCCCTTTCAGGCAGTGAGTTCCTGACTCCCAACACCCTCTGGGTGAAAACACTTCCCCCTTTGGCTTTCTACTTTGCACCTTAAAACTAAGTCCCCTGTTTATTAAGCCCTCAACTGCTTGGAAATGTGCCTTCCTCACCACCCTATCAATGACCCTCAGAACCTTCTTATCTCTATCAAGTCTACTCTCCAAGAAAAACATTCCCAGCCTATCCAATCTTTCCTCATTGTTCAGACCTTTCAGTCCAGGCAGCATCCTGGTAAATCTCCCCTGCACCCTCTCCAGTGCAGCCACATCCTTCTTATAAACTAGTGACCAGAACTGCACACAGTACTCCAGTTGTGGTCTAAGTAACACTGTTCCAGCATACCCTGTAACTTGTATAACCTGCTCTTGGATTCTATACCTGAGTGAACAAAGACAAGTATTCCATATGCTTTCTTAATCACCTCATCTACATACCTCGCTCCCTTCAGGGATCTGTGAAGACATACACACCATGGTCCTTCTGACCTACAGCACTTTCCAGGGTCCCACCAATCACGGTGTCCTTCCTTCCTTCCCTTGTAGCCCTCCCCAAGTGCATTCCCTCACAGATTTTTGGTTTGAATTCTATTTGTCCCTGCTCCAACCAGCTGACCAGCCCACTGGTATCCTGCCAAAGCTTACAGCTATCCTCCTCATTATTTTCCAACTTCCATATCATTTATGATTTTGTTGATCCTTTATAGTTAAATTGAAACATTAATGTACACACAAACCTTTAGGACCCAACCAGTTCGATCAGTAAAGCTGCTGCCAAACCACTCTTGGTGAGTGGACATTGAAATATCGCAGGAGAAAGTGAGGACTGCAGATGCTGGAGATCAGAGTCAAGAGTGTGGTGCTGGAAAAGCGCAGCAGGTCAGGCAGCATCCCGAGGTGCAGGAGAATCGACATTTCAAGCATAAGGCCTTTATCAGGAATGCACCACACTTATGACCTTGAAATTCCCCACCCAGAGTCCATTCTGTGCCTTTCCCACCCTCAGTGCTTCCCCTAAATGTTGTCCAATGTGGAGGAGTACTGCTTCATTAGCTGAGGGAGGGTGGTATGTGGGGAACAATAGGTTTCCTTGCCCATGTTTAACCTGAAGCCATGACACTTCATGGGGTCAGGAATCAATATTGAAGAAGACTCCCAGAGCAACTCCCTCCTGCTATATCCCACTGTGCTGCCACTTCTGCTGTATCTGTCCTGCATGTGCAGGAAGGCATATCCAGGATGGTGACCATGGTGTCTGGGAGATTGTAAAGTATGAATCTACAGACTAATCTGTGAGACAGTGCTCCCAATTTTGACAGAAGCCATCAGATGTCGATAAGGAGGACTCTGCAGGACTGTGTTTGAGTTGTCGTATCTGGTACTTAGTTTGATGCTGGATATTGAGGTTGGGTTATTAAGAATATTCGAAGCTAAGATAAACAGATTTTTAATGAGTCAGGGAATCAAGGGTTATGGGGAAAGAGCAGGAAAGTGGAGTTGAGGATTATCAGTTCAGGCATAATCTCAATGAATGGTGGAGCAGGCTCGATTGGCTGAATGGCCCATTACATCTTATGGTCTTATCCCCACCATTCACTAGATAAAGCAGTGTTGTCTTAAATTCCGAATCAGATTCATTAGTGGTTGACTTATATTGATAGCTCCCACCCCATCTCTGTAGAACCACTTTTGTCATTTTAAAATCCTCTATATGGTCACTAACTAGTCTGCAGAAGGAGTGCCACACTATTTGGCCTGAATAAATTCATCAATTAAATAATTTTCGGTTATAGTTACATGAGAACATAAGAAATAGGAGGAGGAGTAGGAAATTCAACCACCCCCAGCCTACTTTGTCATTCGATACAATCACAGCTGATCTCATCTCAGCCACAACTCCACCATCCTGCCCATTCCTCACAACCCTTCAACCCATTACTAATAAAAAATCTGTCTCTCTTCTTTTTAAATGTATTCAGTTCCAAGTATCCACTGCACTCTGCGGGAGTGAGTTCCACAGATTCATGACCCTTTGGGAGAAGCAAGTTCTCCTCATCTCTGTTTGAAATCTGTTTCCTGTTATCCTAAAACTGTGACCTCTTGTTCTCGATTGCCCACATGAGGAAACAGCCTCTCTATGTCGACTTTGTCAATCCGTACTTTAACATCTTATAGACTTCAATTAAGTTCTCATTCTTCTAAACTGTAGAGAGTATCGACTTAAACTGCTCAATCTCTCTTCATAAGACAAACCTTTCACCTCTGGTACTAATCGAGTGAACCTTCTCTGAACTGTCTCCAATATAACTACATCCCTCTTCAGGTAAGGGGACCAGAACTGTCCACAATACTTCAGGTGTTGATACAGGAACAAGTCACAGTGAGAATTTCCAGATCCATGTTTGGAAGATGGTCTCTGAAACTGCAGAGCCAGGTTAATGAGATTGATTCAGTGATTCCACTCTCTCCCATTACCCCGACCAGCATTGCTTGTGCAGCCTAATTGATCATGGTGCTAAAATGTGGGATCTTGCTGTGTACGACGCAATGGCTGACACCTTTGACAATTGGAGGAATTGTAGACTGTGAGGACGACAGTGTGGAGCCCCAAACTGAGATTGGCTCAAAGATAATAGAATGGGTGCAGGCATGATGGACTGAATGGCTTTCTCTGCAGTGTAAGAATGCTGTGATTACATTCAGAAATGGCACTCTGAGGGAATTCAATGGGTTTCCAATGAATATTGAGGGAGAGAGATGGTATAAGATGGAATGTTGGATCAGCCATGGTCCGATTGAATGTCTGCGCAGACTCGAGGGGCTGAAATGCCTACTTCCGTGACTATTTATTATGGTCTAAGATTCTGAATGAATGCAAGTCCACCTCTTCTGTTTGATATTCTTTCTCATTAACAGCTCTCAGATCTGGTCTGTATTCAATGCCCAGAGCTCTGCTCACTTCAGCTGGTAACCTGAACAGTTTCCAATCTACACCGAATGATACAAACACATTTATATCTGCATTCCCCACACACACAACTCCCTGCTCCCACTTCACCCTCTCTCTCTCTCAGTCTCACTCTTTCTCTTTGATTCTCACAATTCTATGTTGCATTTCCTCACCCCTACAGACAGAGACCACGGATTCTATACAACTGTTCCGCACACATCTTTAAGAGAGAAGCAGGAATTGAATTCAATTGAATTTATTGTCACATGTACCGAGGCACAGTGAAAAGCTTCATCTTGCGAGCAATACAGGCAGATCACAGAGTTAAGTAGCATAGATAAGTAAATAATAGGTAAACAGCGGCAAAAACAAAAACACAGGTACAGGGAAATGCTCAGAGTTTGTGAGTCCATTCGGTATTCTAACAACAGTAGGGTAGAAACTGTTACGAAACCAGCTGGTGAGTGTGTTCAGGCTTCTGTACCTTCTCCCCGATGGTAGAGGTTGTAGAAAAACATTGCCAGGGTGGGATGGATCTTTGAGGATGCTGGCGGCCTTTCCTTGACAGTGGGCCTGGTGAATGAATTCTATAAACGGGAGGTTGGCCTTTGTCCAGGCGAGCAAACCTACATCCAAAACCTCAGCCTGAGCAACAAATCTTTTCAAAACTTGCTAAGATTGTCTCATATGTGGCTGGGAGAGAACCCCAGCTTTTGGCTATTACTGAAGGACAAAAAATAGCTTCCACCTTTTCAAGACCCCAACATTTCTAGAAATTACCTCATGCCAATCTCCTACCTTTTCCCCAAATCTTTGTATATTATTTCTACGCAAATAATCAGCATCCTCCTGATTTGATGGGCAGACCAACAAAATAATACTAGTATCTTTCTTAACGTTGGCTCCCACAAACATTCAGATAAAACTCTTGCAAAAGACACAATAATTGGATACAGTGGACAATAAGTGTCTCCCTCATCAGGTGCTGTTACCTCAACTCTCAAATGGCCATCATTATGAGGACAATAAATAATATGTTGCAATGACACTCAGAAACTATCCTTCAAACACAGCAACACTGACATTAATAACATGGAAGAGTTGGTTACTCAATCAATCAAGATGGTAATCAAACAACTTACTGCTGACACTGAGCAGAGACACAGAGGGAAACAAAATAAAGTATACCCTGTTCTCCAGCTCCCATTGCCTGATGGGAAACAATGCCAATGTCTGCAATGATCTATGGGTCAGGAATCAGCCTGGTGAGTTCCAGGAATACCCATAGACTGTTGTGTTTTCAACTTGAGGATGACATCCACTTAGGCTTGTGTGTGCATTGTCTTATTATTTTAAGCGTAATGTCCTTATAAGAAACCCAACATGCAAAAGTATGTTACCATGCAATCAGAAACCACAATCAACTATTTTTAAGGAGAAAATCCCACTGCTGTCGCTGTGTAATGATATTCCTGGTCTATCTAAATGTGGCACAACTGATGCGTATGGATTTAATTTACTTGCGGATCCCCTGGAGGGTTTATTTATAGCCAATCTAATATATACAATCCAGACACAGTCTGTATCTATGGTGTTACAATACAGTATGACTGTAGACGCTGGTCACACCAGGTATAGTGTGTTAAGACCATAAGACGATAAGACAGAGGAGTGGAAGTAAGGCCATTTGGCCCATCGAGTCCACTCCACCATTTAATCACGGCTGATGGGCATTTCAACTCCACTTACCCGCACTTTCCCTGTACCCCTTAATTCCTTGCGAGATCAAGAATTTATCAGTCTCTGCCTTGAAGACATTTAACATCCCGGCCTCCACTGCACTCCGTGGCAACGAATTCCACAGGCCCACCACTCTCTGGCTGAAGAAATGTCTCCTCATTTCCTTTCTAAATTGATCCCCTCTAATTCTAAGGCTGTGCCCACAGGTCCTAGTCTCCCCGCCTGACGGAAGCAAATTCCCAGCGTCCACCCTTTCTAAGCCTTACATTATCTTGTAAGTTTCTATTAGATCTCCCCTCAACCTTCTAAACTCTAATGAATACAATCTCAGGATCCTCAGCCGATCATTGTATGTTAGGCCAGGGATCATCCGTGTGAATCTCCGCTGGACACGCTCCAGTGTCAGCATTTTCTTCCTGAGGTGTGGGGCCCAAAACTGGACACAGTATTCTAAATGGAGCCTAACCAGAGCTTTATAAGGTCTCAGTAGCACATCGCTGCTTTTACATTCCAACCATCTTGAGATAAGTGACAACATTACATTTGCTTTCTTAACCAAGGACTCAACCTGCAAGTCAACCTTTAGAGAATCCTGGACTAGCTCTCCCAGATCCCTTTGCACTTTGGTTTTATGAATTTTCTCACTGTTTAGAAAATAGTCCGTCTCTGTATTCTTTTTGCCGAAGTGCAAGACATCGCATTTGCTTTATGTTGAGTTTCTTAAAGGGACATCACTCTTAAAGTGATAGTAAAACACAAGCAACCCTGAGTCATTATTAGACTCTGAATTGAAGAACAGCCAATGAGAAGTCAACAACAGCTGAAACAGGTGCTAATGTCAACAACAATCGCAGCAAAGTCTACAACTACTACAATGGCAATCACAAAAGTAGAGGAAGCTGCAATAACCAATGAGCTACTGCAACAACAGCTTCTTCACGAACCCACCAGAACTGCAGCTTGGGCTGATTCCGGTTTCAAACTGTGGTCACCCTCAGCTAAACATCCACACACCTGCCTAATTTGGGAGGTTTTGGGTCTAAGCCTCGCTGCGGAAGCTGATTGAAAGTTTGGTGTATCATTGTGGGAGTGCTACGCTCTTCATGGTGTCACCATTCCAATGAGAAATTAGTGGAACAGCGTGGACATGTTCAACAAAGAGCAGATGAGGTCTTCAGCCACATCTTGCGCAGTAATTATTCCAGTAAAGCGGATTATCTAGTCTTTACTGCATCTGTGGGAGCTTGCTGTTCACAAATTGGCTGCATTCCAAAATTGAGGATGCAGTTCATTGCTTGAACATTCTCTGTTTACCCTGTGGAACTGAGAGCTGTGATTGAAATGGAAGCCCTTGCTTTCTCCATCTTTCGGTCTGTCTCCCCCTCTCTCCCCACTCCCCTTCCCTTCCTCTGTTCCTTCCTGCTCTTCACAAGCGTATGGCTGCTCGGGTGGGGAGGTGACAGCTTAGTGGTATTTCACTAATCCAGAGACTCAGATAATGTCCTAGAGACCTGGGTTCAAGTCCTGCCACAGCATAGTGGAATTTGAATTCATTAAAAATCTATAATTAGAAGTCTAACGATGAGTCAATTGTCAAGGAAAACCTCATCTGATTCTTAAAACCGTTCAGAAAAGAAGAAATCTGCCATCCTTACCTGATCTGGCCTACATGTGTCTTCAGACCCACAGCAATGTAGTTGAATTGTAACAAGAAATCCTGGCCTAGCCAACAAATGTGAATGCATAAATAGCAAAGGTACCACGTCAATACTCTACAGACTCCCTCTGTCACTGAAACTAGAAACTGTGGCCTTGGACAACAGCAACAAGACTCAAGCAGTTGAGAATAGAACATAAGATCTTACATCACCCACCAAGTCACACACATCAAACTTACTATTGACCAGCTAGACTGCGAATCCACTGTGTGACTGCCTGGGGAGTGACAAAGGTGGAATCCTGCCTCATCATGTGACTCTTGGTCTATGTGGTTCTGACAGTGTGGACAAGGCCAAATTCATTGGCCATTTCCTGTTGTCCTGACAACCCAGTGCTTGGGGCAGCCATTCCAGAACCCCATTAAGAGCCAATCACATGATGAGAGACTGGAGTCACAGGAAGATATTAACCGGGGGTGGCACGGATGCTCAGTGGTTAGCAATGCTGCCTCACAGCACTGGGGATCTGGGTTCAATTCCTGCCTTGGGTGACTGTCTGTGTGGAGTTTGCGCATTCTCCCCCTGTGTCTGCGTGGGTTTCCTCTGGGTGCTCTGGTTTCCTCCTACAATCCAAAGATGTGCAGGTCAGGTGAATTGGCCATTCAAAATTGCCTATAGTGTTAGGTGCATTAGTCAGGGGTAAATACAGGGTAGGGGAATGGCTCTGGGTGGGTTACTCTTCAGAGGGTTGGAGTGGACCTGTTGGGCCGAAGGGCCTGTTTTCACACTGTAGGGAATCCAATCTAATCTAAATGTCTTTGCCCAGAGATTGGGGAGCCTGTGGAACTCTTTGCCACAGAAAAACAGTTAGATATAGTTCTCAGGGCTAAAGGAATTAAAGGGTATCATGGCAAGTCAAAACAGGGTACTGAGTTGGATGATCAGCCATGGTCATATTGAATGATGGAGCAGGCTCGAAGGGCTGAGTGGCCTACTCCTGCTTCTAGTTTCTCGATGTAAGGGGTGCTTTTTTAGGAATCGATGGGTTTGTAACTTGCAATCTTCTAGCCTGCTCCACCATTCAATATGACCATGGCTGACCATCCAACTCAGTCCCCTGTTTCCACTTTCTCTGATATCTTTAATTTTCAAACTTGAGTTTAATCTAATTTTTTGACTTATTCTATTTTATATTCATGTCCTTTGCATACTAAGCTTACATTTTATTGCTCAACCTGAATCTGCAGCATTGCATGTTTGTGTTTCAGTGAAAGACTAACTCATTAATATTTTTAAAAATGATCTATCAAGCCAGATTTCAGACTGGGGTCTGACATGTTCAGTAATAGCACCAACTGGGATCAGAACACCATTATTAGGTCACTGCTTGGTTTTGTTATTTACATAGAGATGAGCCTCAGTCTGTTCAGTTTGGCTGGACCATTATTTCTACCATGGAGAAAGTGAGGACTGCAGATACTGGAGAATCTGAGTCAAAAGGTGTGGTGCTGGGAGAGCACAGCAGGTCAGGCAGCATCCGCGGAGCAGGGAAATCAATGTTTCAGGCAAAAGCTATTTGTCAGGCACGTTATTTCTACCCTCCCTACTTAACCACCGTCTACAGGGCAGAAGTCAGGGGTGTGATAGAATACGTTCCACTTGCCTGGAGGAATGCAGCTCCAGCAAAACTCAAGAAGCTTGACACCATGCGAGACAAAGCATCTCATTTGATTTGCATCACATCCACAAGCATCCACTCCCTCCACTACAGACGCTCAGTAGCAGCAGTGTGTAACATCTACAAGATGAACTGCAGAAATTCACCAAGGCTTCTTATACAGCACCTTCCAAAACATGTAACATCCCTCATCGAGAAGAACAAGGGCAGCAGATACATGGGAACACCACCCCCTGCAGGCTCCCCTCCAAGCCACTCACCATCCTGACTGGGAAATGTATTGCCCAGTGTTGCTGGGTCAAAACCATGGAACACCTACCCTAAAGGCATTGTGGGTCTACCTACAACACATGGACTGCAGCGGTGCCAGGCAGCAGCTCATTGTTAGACAATTCAGTCAGGTCAGTAAATACTGATCTTGTCCGAAATGCTCTCACTTCATGAAAGAGCAAAGTAAACCTCTCAGTTCTGGTGTTGTCTTTGTGAACACTTCCTTCCCCAGTGCCTCTTTGATCTTACCCTGTCTCCTCCTTGGGCCCCAGTCTTGTTGGGCCTCCTGTAAGAGCTACCTTTGGATAAAGATGGCGTCTGAGTAGGACGCTCCAGCTAGAACACCTCTGCTTCACCAGTTCCTTTCCGTTTTTCTTTCTTTTTGTCTTCTCTTTTCTGCAGTTTTTCTTCACCCCCCTCCCCTACAACTTCTAACCTCTTCAACATTCCTGAAGGGAATGGGGAATGGAGCCAGGTTCGAGTCCAGCCCGGTGTGGGAGATAGGTCAGAGACCAGTGTGGGAGGCGAGTCATGGGCCGGAGCCCAGTGCAGGGGGCAGTCCAAGTCCTGGCCAGCCTGGGAATGGAGACCTGGAGCCTGGTGCAGGGAACAGTCCGGTGCAGGGAACAGTCTGGTGCAGGTGGCAGTCTGAGCCCAGGCCTGGAGTTTGGTGCAGGGAACAGTCTGACCAGGCCTGGAGCCCGGTGAAGGGAACAGTCTGACCAGGCCTGGAGCCCGGTGCAGGGGTCAGGCCGAGCCCATGTCTGGAGCCTGGTGCAGGGGGCAGTCCGGTGCAGGAAACAGTCTGAGCCCAGGCCTGGAGCCCGGTGCAGGAAATAGTCTGAGCCCAGACCTGGAGCCCGGTGCAGGAAACAGTCTGAGCCCAGGCCTGGAGCCCGGTGCAGGAAACAGTCTGAGCCCAGGCCTGGAGCCCGGTGCAGGAAACAGTCTGAGCCCAGGCCTGGAGCCCGGTGCAGGAAACAGTCTGAGCCCAGGCCTGGAGCCCGGTGCAGGAAACAGTCTGAGCCCAGGCCTGGAGGCCAGTGCAGGGAACAGTCCAGTGCAGGGGGCAGGCTGAGCCCATGTCTGGAGCCTGGTGCAGGGGGCAGTCCGAGCCCAGGCTGGAGCCTGGCGCAGGGGGCAGTCTGAGCCCAGGCCTGGAGCCCGGTGCAGGGGACAGGGGGCAGTCTGAGCCCAAGCCTGGAGCCCGGTGCAGTGGGCAGTCCGAGCCCAGGCCAGCGCTGGGAGAAGTGACCTAGAGGGGAGTCTGAGGCCAGAGGCCCATGAGAAGGCAGTGAGGCCTTCGAGGTCTGAAGCCTGGTGGGCATGGACTCAGCAAAAAGGACTATAACTTGAGTATTTTTAAAAATACTTATCATTTTCATTCTGAACTTTGAGTAATTTGAGTACTTTTTAAAACTTTTTTATTTCAAAGCTGGACTTTTTTTTACTCTTTCAGTTCTGTAACAAACACTTAAAAGTGTCTGTGCTGAGGTACCCAGTACCTAAGATGATGCCAAAGTGATGACATGACAAATTTTTCACTGCACTCATTCAAGCCAGTAAAGGCTATTCTATCCTATTCTTTGCTTTCTTTCTCTCTTTCCTCATCTGTGTGAATTCCAACCTGTCCCTCGGGTCTCTCAAATACATTCCTTCACCCGAATGCTATCCCTTGTCCTTTGTACACGTTCAAATGCAGCTTCTTTAATGGCAACAGCGTTTAGTCAGAAAGTGTCGCCAGCCTATAAATCTGTCAGTTCAGCAAAGGATTTCCTGCACTTTTATCTGAAATTGTGCCCTGCGGTCAATTCCTTGACTGGGCAGCAGTGTGCTACTGGGTCTTTTATCATTATTTCAACCCAGTGATGGAAGGATTTTAAATCCATCTGACAGATCAAATCTTCACAAATGGAATTGACATTTCGTCTTCAGGCGGAGGGTATAGCCGAGTAGGTAAATGTTCTCCGGGCTGCTATAATAATCCTCCTTAATTGGCAATGCTTTTTCTTCTATAAGATCAATTTATATTAAAAAAAAGTTCTTGCTGACTGCCGATTTGTATCATTGTATGATTTCAGAGATGTGTTTTCCCAATTGATCTTTAAAGACTCTGGCCCAATCCAAATTTTCCAACCTATGGATCTTCAGCAAGCATTCAAGTGTACAGCTTGTAAAGGCTATTTTTACATTTTTTAAAACTGTGGAGTAAAAATGGGAAAAGATAATGCTTTAAACCAGGGAAACTTGGTAAGACTGAATGCAAAATACTGTGGAAGCTGGAAATCTGAAACAAACACAGAGATTGCTGGAGAAACTCATCTGTCCGGCAGCATTTGTGGTGAGAGAAACAGAGTTAATGTTTCAAGTCCAATGTGACTCAGATGAAAAGTCATATCAGACTCCAAACAGTAACTGTTTCTCTCCCCACAGATGCTACGAGATCTGTTGAGTTTCTCCAGCATTCTCTGAAGTTGTGTAAGAAGGTGTTTGCTGTTTTAAAAACAAATTACAGCAACACGTTGTGAATTGTATCTACAATATTGCCTTCTTCGAGAAGTTACAGAGAAATCTGGTCAAAACTGCACCACCTGTGGCTGTCCTAGGTCAGTCTGCACAGAGACAATCTTTTAATTGACTATTTATTTGGTGATTGATGTTGTAGGCTCGGCACTCAGCATAGCAACAGCCTTTTGATTGGTTCCTGAGCAGATGACTACACGTGTTGTGTAGACAATGCAGCAGAAATATCCAGAGAATGCATCGGAGAAAATCTATCGCTCTTTTGCTTCCCCCTTCTATGTATGGAGAAGTAACACAAAATCACTAGTTGTTGCTTACTCCCATTTTTCCTCTGTGAGCTGCTGTCTCTCTGTGCAAGCTCCTTCATGAGAGGGGTGCTCCGGTTTCCTCCCACTGTCCAAAGATGTGCAGGTCAGGTGAATTGGCCATGCTAAATTGCCCGTAGTGTTAGGTAAGGGGTAAATGTAGGGGTACGGGTGGGTTGCGCTTCGGCGGGGCAGTGTGGACTTGTTGGGCCGAAGGGCCTGTTTCCACACTGTAAGAAACCTAATCAAAGAATGAATTCTCAACCAGTCGGTGAAAGACTGAGGATTTGTGTATGCACAACCTCATGTCATTACCAAAGAATTAGAGGGAGTTGGAACCAAAAAAAACAACTCATTGATATTTGTAAACAGGACTGGTGCCAGAACTGTGTTTCCTTGAGTTTTGTCTTGGTCCACCCACAATATTCCTGTCTTGTCTGCCTCTGTGTGTCTGTCTGATTGGGCAAGTGGGAATGGATAGAGTTTAAGTTACAGCGTTACAAGTTCATGTTTTGTTTTTGCTGTTGTTCAAAATAACTGATTTGCAATGAGTAGTTATTAACTTGTTATTGGCAAGAACTTGCTGCCCAAATTAATTTACCCTGATTTAGACAGTGAATTAAAATTGGAAAAGTTGGTGGTTTATTCAGATTTTCACATTTGTGATGATTCTGGGAACAGGAAGGTTTTTATTTCATTGCACTGTCCCAATGAATCATAACAATATCAAATTTCATTTGATCGTATTTCAATGATACATGTAGAGATTGTCTCAGCACTGTTACAATGAATCCTGAGGAACACACACACACTTTCTCACACTCACAACCCCCACCCCAGACAGACACACACACACACAGACAGACAAAGACCCACATACACACATATATTTTGTGTGGTGAATTTTTTTGGTACTTGCAGAGTTACATTGCACTTTGCTCAAAAACCACATACATTCATGTAGAACTCTGAGCTCAAAAACTGCATGAATTTATGTAAAAGCCAGTTATCTCACTTTTTAGATTGGAATCAATCTAAACATCAGGTCATAGACAGAGAACACAGCGGGCTAACACCTTCAACATATTGTCTAGTTACCACCATTGTTAACAGCTAACCCGAGAATGAAACTTTAAAAAAAGGGTTTTGTGATTTACACATGAAAGAAGTGAAACTATCACTGTATTCTAACAGATGAAAGGCTTAACAGACAATCAATTCTTCAATGTATAATTTCAGTAGTGTGCTTCCAATTAAACCTGTTGGACTATAACCTGGTGTTGTGTGATTTTTAACTTAATCCTGAGGAAGGAATGGTCAGTGACAGCAAATAGGAATTAAAGGAAATGTAATGAGGTGGAATGAGGAATTGACAGGAATTGAATGTGAAATGTAAAGAATGGGATTGAGAGGGGAGTGGGAAATTGAAAGACAACTTGAACGAAAGGGGTTGAGATGTGGAATGGAAAACAAAGTCCTGAAACTCTCTGAGGTCTTTCTGATGGTCTACAACATCCTGTACCATCTCCAGGGATTTTCTCAGGGTCTTGTTAAATCTACAGGTTGCATCAATCCCATTGCAATGTTGGTGATGGTCTGTGTCTGGGAGTGGGATGGAGTTGTGGGGGACAGTCCTCAGTGGTGGGGCAGGTGCGGGAATGGAATACAGGTGAAGTCCTGGCCCTGGTGTGGTGGGGGAACCAGTAAAATATAGCAAGACATAGAAATGACGATACTGGTCAGAATGGGTGAGATTGGATCAGTTCCATCTTTTCCAAGATTTACTGATTTTGATTTAAACTGGGAGCTGCATCTCTTTCGGTTCCTATGGCACTTAGGATCATAGAAATGTACAGCACGGAAACAGACTCTTTGGCCCAACTCATCCATGCCAACCAGATATCTCAACCCAATCTAGTCCCATTTGCCAGCACTTGGCCCATATCCCTCTAAACCCTGCCTATTCATATACCCATCCAGATGCCTTTTAAATGCTGCAATTGTACCAGCCTCCACCACTTCCTCTGGCAGCTCATTCTATACACGCACCTCTCTCTGTGTGAAAAAATTGACCCTTAAGTCCCTTTTATATCATTACCCTCTTACCCTAAACCAATGCCTGTAAGTTCTGGACTCCCCCATCCTAGGTAAAAGACTTTGTATATTTATCCTATCCATTCCCCTCGTGATTGTATATACCTCTATAAGGTCACCCCTCAGCCTCTGACGCCCCAGGGAAAACAGCCTCAGCCTATTCAGCCTCTCCCAATATAGAGGAACCTCGATTATCCAATGTTTGATTAACTGAATTTCGGATTATTCAAACAAGATCGCAGAGTGCCGGTGCATGGCTAACTATGTTATCCGGCATCGCTTATCCAGCATTTGATTAACTGAACAAAATACACCCTGCCCATGTCCCTTGGATAATTGAGGATCCTCTGTAGCTCAAATCCTCCTACCCTGGCATCCTTGTAAGTCATTTCTGAACCCTTTCAAGTTTTGCAACATTCTTCCATAAGACCATAAGACATAGGAGCGGAAGTAAGGCCATTCGGCCCATCGAGTCCACTCCGCCATTCAATCATGGCTGATGGGCATTTCAACTCCACTTACCCGCATTCTCCCCGTAGCTCTTAATTCCTTGTGACATCAAGAATTTATCAATTTCTGCCTTGAAGACATTTAGCGTCCTGGCCTCCACTGCAACTCTGTGGCAATGAATTCCACAGGCCCACCACTCTCTGGCTGAAGAAATGTCTCCGTATTTCTGTTCTGAATTTACCCCCTCTAATTCTAAGGCTCTGTCCACGGATCCTAGTCTCCTCGCCTAACGGAAACAATTTCCTAGCGTCCACTCTCTCAAGCCATGTATTATCTTGTAAGTTTCTATTAGATCTCCCCTTAATCTTCTAAACTCCAATGAATACAATTCCTCATATGTTAGACCTATCATTCCAGGGATCATCCGTGTGAATCTCCGCTGGACACGCTCCAGTGCCAGTATGTCCTTCCTGAGGTGTGTGGACCAAAACTGGACACAGTACTCCAAATGGGGCCTAACCAGAGCTTTATAAAGTCTCAGTAGCACAACGGTGCTTTTATATTCCAACCCTCTTGAGATAATTGACAATATTGCATTCGCTTTCTTAATCACGGACTCAACCTGCATGTTTACCTTTAGAGAATCCTCAACTGGCACTCCCAGATCCCTCTGTACTTTGGCTTTATGAATTTTCTCACCGTTTAGAAAGTAGTCCATGCTTGTATTCTTTTTTTCAAATAGGAAGGAGACTAGAATTGCACGCAATATTCCAAAGGTGGCCTAACCAATGTCCTGTACAGCCGCAACATGACTTCCCAACTCCCATTTTCAAGGTGCTGGGCTTAGTGAGTGGCTGACAGGGTACTGGGCTCTCTGAGGAGGTATGGAGGACCCACTTAGGAGGATTACAACTACACTTCTGATCGAGATTCTAAAGAGGTTGACATTTAATGCCACTGATTGGTGACCTTGCTCAGAGGGCGGCTAGGACCAGCAGAGGGTGCGATGGCTTGCATTTGACAAGTATTTGAGTTTCAATAGCTGTGAGGCTGAGGTAACAATGGGCAATAATATAGAGGCAGAAGTCGGCAAGCATACTGATGGATAGAAAGTGCAGTTGATAGTTTATCCAAGTATCCAGATTGCTGGGATCAGACTGACTAAACAGGTGGGAGCAAGGAACAGAGCTGGCGGCGTAGGTGTAGAGTTCCAGTGGGAGCTGAACAGCATTGTGTTCACTCCTGCCAGTGCCAAGATAGAAAAGAGACTGACTGATCCAGCACAAACAGTAATGCAGCACAGCGCAGGAACAGAATGCTGTCAGTAGCAACATCAATGACAATGTGTGGGTGTTGTGTAACGCCTACAGAATGTACTGAAGAAATTCACCAAAGTTCCTCAGACAGCACCATCCAAACCCACGACCACTTGTACCGAAAAGGACTATGGCGGCAGAACCACAGGAACACTGCTCCTTGCAAGTTCACCTCCATGTCACTCACCATCCTGACTTGGAAATACATCATAAAAGCCCTCATGCATGGAAGCAGGCCAATTGGCCCATTGACTCCACATGGACCCTCCGAAGAGCATCCACCCAGACCCACACCCCTGTTACCAAACACCTTGCATTTCCAGGGTTGGTGAGGATTCGCCACGGCACATTCACCACCGCCGATTAGCCACTGCCGGTTTGCCACCAGTGTTTCTCCACTGGGGTCGTTTGACCTCTGGACACTATTCGCCACCGGAAAGATATATACGTAGTTTTCCCTCCTGTCTGTTCTTTCATATTTCTCAGTCCCCTTTATTTATAGCTGAAAAATGTGTTGCTGGAAAAGTGCAGCAGGTCAGGCAGCATCCAAGGAGCAGGAGCATAAGCCCAAAACATCGATTCTCCTGCTCCTTGGAAGCTGCCTGACCTGCTGCGCTTTTCCAGCAACCCATTTTTCAGCTCTGATCTCCAGCATCTGCAGTCCTCACTTTCCCCTTTGTTTATGCCACAACATAGTACATATTGATAAAAAAAAGAGGTGAAACAAATATCATTTTATTGGTTTATACATAAAAATGAGTTACAAAGACTTGCAGTGTCGAATCATCCTCAGTGGCCAATGTGGCTAAGCCTCCTCGGCGGTGAAAGGGCAGTGGCTAATTGGCGGCAGCAAATGGTCCCATCCCGGCATTTCCAATGGCTAATTCATCTAACCTTCACATCCCTGGATATTATGGGCAATTTAGCATGGCCAATCCACCTAACCTCCACATCTTTGGATTGTGGGCAGAAACTGGAGCATCCAGAGGGAATCCGCATAGAAACAGGGAAAAGGTGTAAAGTCCACACAGACAGTCACCTGATGCTAGAATTGAACCTGGGCTCCTGATGCTGTAAGGCAGCAGTGCTAACCATTGTGCCAAAATTCCTTCATCGTCAAAATCCAGGATGTCCTCCCTAACAACATGGTTGATCCACCCACAGCAGTTCAAGGAGGTAACTCACCACCACTTTCTTAAGGACAACTAGGGACAGGCAATAAATATTGGTGCAGCCAATAACGCCTACATCCCATCAGTGAATGAAAGAAAAAATGTTTAGCCAATAGATAGTTGTTATACAAATAAAACCAGTGAAAGTACTTTCATTTTGATCTCAACTTCCTTATCTCCCTAGTATGATCTCTCCAGTGATCTCTCTCAGAGTAGTGATAGCGTTAGATAAAGCTTCAAGACTTGTACTCCTTTATTATGAAAGGAATTGAACATAAAATTAAGGACTTTGTATTTCAGTTATACAGTGCATTGGTGAAACCAGATCTTGAATACTGTGGGCAGTTTTGGTCTCCTTATTTAAGGGAGGATTTTAATGTATGGGAGATAGTTCAGAGGAGATTGACATCTGAAATGAGCAGGCTGTCTTATAAGGAAAGATTAGGGTGTTTCTCTGTACTTCAACGTTGGAGGGGTGACTTGATTGAAGTGTATAAGATCTTGACAAGGTGGATGTGGGAAGGATATTTCCTCTTAGGGGTTTGTCCAGATCTAAAGGGTACTGTTTTATAATTAAGTATTGCCCTTAGTACAGAGATAAGGAGCTTTCCTTCTCTTAAGAGTGTTGTGTGACTTGAGAACTCTGTGCCTCAGAAGGTGGATTTTTTAAGGCAATGATGGACAATTTATTGTTAGGTGGGGAATGAAAGGTTATCAGGGATAGATGGGAATTTGGAATTCAGAACAGAAGCAAAGCAGCTATGATCTTCTTGAATGGTAGGTAAAGTCACAATTGCCCCAGAGACCACTCTGTCCTTAGAGAGAGAGAGAGGCAACTGGTGAGTTTAACCTGAGGGTCACCACAGCTCAGGCAAGGAGAGAGAGATTGAGAAGGAGATTCCTTGAACCTTAGCTGGTGTGGGATTTGAACCTATACTGCTAGCATTACTATACAGTGCAAGCCAGTCATCCAGCCAACTGAGCTAACTAACTGACAGAGCAAGCCTGAGGGGCCATTTCTGCTCCTAATCCATATGTCTGCATGTTCATACACCCTTGCTCCAAACAATTCCCACAATCCATTGTACTAAGAACAGAAACATGGGTAAATACAATCACTGAGTCACACAGCATACAAACAGATCCTTCCATCTAACCAATCTGTGCTGACCCACATTCCCAAACTGAGCCAGTGCCACCTCTCTCCAAATCTCTCCAGACCTTTCTTATTCATGAACTTAACGAAATGTCTTTTAAATGGTGTAACTGTACCTGCATCCACCACTTCCTCTGGAAGTTTATTCCAAACATGGGACACTCTCTGTGTAAATAAATCACCCCTCATATCTTTTTTAAAATCTTTAAGTCTGCACCACCATAAAACAAATGATCCATCTCAAGTCTCTCTTCCTGCAGTATTCCCATTTCCCTTAGTTTCCTTAATACCCAAAATGAAGTCACCGTAGTCTTACCGTCACAAGCCAGCCCTTCAGCTGAGCAGAAGTGAGGACTGCAGATACTGGAAACCAGAGTTTAGATTAGAGTGGTGCTGGAAAAGCACAGCAGGTCAGGCAGCATCCGAGGAGCAGGAGAATCGACGTTTCAGGCAAAAGCTCTTCATCAGGAATGGAGGCAGGAAGCCTCCAGGGTGGAGAGATAATTGGGGGGGTGGGGGGGTGGTGGTGGGCTGGGGAGAAGGTAGCAAAGAGTACAATAGGTGAATGGCGGTGGGCCCTCCAACTGAGCCAACTGACCCTCTAATGTTCCCTTCATATCGATCTCAGTCTTGAATATGCTCAATATCCCCTGCACCTTGTGGGAAACAATTCCAAGGATCCACACCCTTTAATTTCTCCTCACCTCAGTCTGATATTGTGACTTTGTGTTCTAGATTCAAGGTTGAACTATTCTGGTACACATATTCATTGTGAGTCATCAAAAGTTGAGCACCCAATCTGAAAGCATCAACAAGCACATCATTCTCTAGGTCAAAACAATGAGCAAATCTCATGATGGGAACTGTTTGTAAAAGGACTTCTTTGTAACAAAGCACTCAAACAGAATCAATACTATTTAAAGCTACAGCACATCTAAGTAAAAGCTCATCAGACAAGAGCAGTTTGGGTATTAAAATGGGACTCTCCCCAATAAGATGTGCCCTATCCATGTGCAGATACAAACAGGAGGTTTTCAGAGATGTTGCTGCTTCTCCTCAGTTATTAGATTACTTACACTGTGGAGACAAGTCCACACCGACCCTCCGAAGAGCAACCACCCAGACCCATTCCCCTACACCTAACATTACGGGCAATTTAGCATGGCCAATTCACCTGACCTGCACATCTTTGGACTGTGGAAAGAAACCGGAGCACTTGGAGGAAACCCACGCAGAATGTGCAAACTCCACACAGACAGTTGCCTGAGGTGGGAATTGAACCCGGGTCTCTGGCACTGTGAGGCAGCAGTGCTAACCACTGTGCCAACGTGCCACCCTCTCCTGGGTTTTCTCAGTGAGCAGGCTCACCAGTTTCCCAGATTAACTTCCCCTTCATAATTTGGTGTGGGCCCAGACAGTCTATTGTTAACCTCTTTGACTATCCTACCTAGACACTGAAGTACAGGAGGAAACACCTCAGAGCAGTGACTGTCAGACCCAGCTCGGGTGGCAGCCCTTTCATCTCTGAACTAGGCGTTGTGAATTTTGCTTCATTCCAGGGACTTGAGCACATAATTTAGACTGATGTGTCAGTGCAGCACAGACACATAGCAACATGGAAAATAATAGCAGGAGCAGGCCATTCAGTCCATTGAGTCTACTCCACCATTCAATGAATAATGGCTGACTTCAAATTCTCAATTGCCCCTTCTGCCTTTTCCCAAGAACCCTTTATTCACTCACTGATTGAAATATGTCCATCTCAGACATGAATATAAGTGATGACCCAGCCATGACAGCCCTCTGCTGTAAAGAATTCCACAGATTCACTCCCCTCTGAGAGAAGAAATTCCTCCTCATCTCCATTTTAAATGACCCCCTAAACTGCCCTCAGTCCTAAACTTCCCACCAGGGAAAACAACCTTTCCGCATCTACCCTGTCACATCCCCCAAAGAACCTTGTATGTTTTATTAGGATTGCCTCTCATTCTTCTAAACTCCAATAGCACAGGGCCAACCTACTCCATCTCTCCTCATAAGACAGTTCCTCCATACCAGCTATCAGTCTGGTGAACCTTCTCTGGACTGCCTCCAATGTCAATATTTAATTCCTTAGATAGGGAGACCAGAACTATTGACATTATTCTAACTGTGATCTAACCAGTGCCTTTTTAGTTTTAGCAAACCTCCTGACTTTTATACTCCATTCCCATTAAAATAAAGGCAAACATTTCAGTTGCCTTTCCTGTTACCAGCTGAACATGGAAACCAGCTGTTTATGATTGATGGACAAGGATCCCCAAATCTCTCTGTTCTTTAGTTTCTTGTAGTCTGTGACCATTTAACTAATATTCAGCTCCTTTATTCTTCTTGACAAAGTGTATAGCCTCATATTTTCCCATAGTCTAATCCCTCTGCCAAGACTTTGCGCACTCACTGAAACAGTCCCTACCCCTTTGTGGCATCCTCACATTTGCCTTCCCACTTATTTTGTGCCATTCACAAACTTGGTACTTGTGCATTGACTTTCCTCATTCAAGTCTTGAATATATATTCCAAATAATTGTGACCCCAGCTCTGATCCCTGTGGCATTCCACTACCTGTATATTTTCAACCTGAAACTGTAACCCCTACCCCTTATCGCAATACTGTATTCTATTAGTTAGCCAATCGGCTAATGTACCACCTCCAACACGCTGGGGATTCACCTTATTAAGTAGCCTAATGTGTGGTATCTTACCTAACACCTGAAAATCAAAATATATGACATCCACTGCTTCCCCTTTATCTATCCTGCTTCTTAACTCCTCAATGAATTTGAGTAAACTTGTCAGGTATGATTTTCCCTTCATGCTGACTCTGCTTGAACGTATTATATTTTTATTAATGCTCTGCTACCACATTCTTTATTATAGACTCTATTTTCTTTATTTGTCTCCTTCCCTTTTTAAGTAAAGAATGGAAGAACGCAAGAACTAGGAACAGGAGTAGGCCATCTGGCCCCTCAAACCTGCTCCATCATTCACTAAGATCATGGCTGATCTTTTCATGGACGCAGCTCCACTTACCCATCCTCTCACTGTAACCCTTAATTCCTTTATGATAAAAGATGTCACATTGGCTGCTAGCCGATCCTCAAGAAACTACTCAAAATCTGAGCAACTGCATCACTATAGACCATAAGACTACAAAACATAGGAGCAGAACTTAGGCTATTCAGCCCATCGAGTCTGGTCCACCATTCAACCATGGCTGATAAGTTTCTTAACTCCATTCTCCTGCATTCTCCCCATAACCCTTGACCCCGTTTACAATCAAAAGCCTATCTATCTCTGTCTTAAATGTACTCAATGACCTGGCTTCCACTACTTCTGCAGATACTTACTTTAATATCCAAGGATACAGCTCATCAGGTCCAGGTAGATCCATTAGTTGTTTTCAGACTTTTTCTCCAATAATAGCTATGGTATTTAATTCCTCTCTTTCAATAGCCCTTTGAATATTTTGTAATTTTAGAATGCTATTAATGTCTTTTACTATGAGAATCGATGCAAAATGTTTATTGGATTGCTCAAACGTTTCGTAGTTCCCTGTCATTTTTTCTGGAGGGTCATTCTCTGGATGAGCCGATGTTCATTTTGGCTTCTTGTTATTTACTTAAAGAAGCTCTTGCTGTCTGTCTTGATATTACTTGTAAGTTGCAGTATGATCATGACTGATCATCCAACTCAGTGCCCTGTTCCCACCTTCTCCTCATGCCTTTTGATCTCTTTAGCCCTCAGAACTATACCTAACTCCTTCTTGAAACCATTCAATGTTTTGGTGGTCCGCTGCTGTCTGAGGCAGAGAATTCCACAGGGTTCCCACTCTCTGAGTGCTGATTCAAGATGGTGTCCACACAGTGCGATTCCTTGCAAGCTCCCTACAATAAGTCAATCAAATCAAATCAAGTGATGAAATCTCTTGTCAACTTGGTTCTAAATGGCCTAATCCATATCCTTAAACCGTGACCACTCGTTCTGAACTTCCTAGACATGAGAATATCCTTCCTGTGTTTACCCTTTACATTCCTATCAGATTTTTATTGCTTTCTTTCAGATCTCCCCTCATTCTTCTGAAGTCCAGCGAATATAGTCCTAACTGATCCAGTCTCTCTTCATATGTTAGTCTTGCCATCCCAGGAATCAGTTTGGCGAACCTTTGTTGCACTCCCTCCATTGCCAGACCATCCTTCCTCAGAAAAGGAAAGACCAAAACTGACCAAAACAAATATTCCAGGTGTGGTCTCACCAGAATCTTGTACAATTGCAGCAAGACATCCCTTCTCCTGTACTCAAATCCTCTCACTATGAAGACCAACATACCATTTACCTTCTTCACCAACTGCTGCACACAGGGAAGCAATGGCCTAGTGGTATATATGGAAATGGAAATGTGTTGCTGGAAAAGCGCAGCACTGTGCCACCGTGCCACCCACCTGTTGAAATTTAAATTCAATCAAATCTAATGGTGGCCATAAATTCATTACTGAATGTCAGGAAAGCCCCACGTGGTTGACTGATGTTCTTTAGGGAAGGAAACTGCCATCCTTACCTGGTCTGGCCTCTATGTGACTCCAAACCCACAGCAATATGTTTGATTCTCAACCTCAATTAGGGATGGGCAATAAATGCTAGTCTAGCCAGTGACAACCTCATCCTGTGAGTGAGTATGCAAAAACCTCTACATATTTACTTCAGTGGCTGGTGTACAAGGATACCAAGGTCTTGTTACACCTCCCCCTTTCGGAATTTATCATCATTCAGATAATTATCCTGCTTTTGCTCATTCCTGAAGAAGGGCTAATGCCCGAAACGTCGATTCTCCTGTTCCCTAGATGCTGCCTGACCTGCTGCGCTTTTCCAGCAACACATTTCCATCTCTGATCTCCAGCATCTGCAGACCTCACTTTCTCCTAGTGGTATATATCACTAGTCTGTTAATTCAGAGACCCAGGTAGTATTCTGGGGACCCAGGTTTGAATCCTGCCATGGCAGACTTTAGATTACTTACAGTGTGGGAACAGGCCCTTCGGCCCAACAAGTCCACACCGACCCGCCGAAGCGCAACCCATCCAGACCCATTCAGCCCTTCACCTAATTCTAAGGGCAATTTAGCATGGCCAATTCACCTAACTGCACATTTTTGGACAGTGGGAGGAAACTGGAGCACAGAGGAAACCCACGCAGACACGGGGAGAATGTGCTAACTCCACACAGAGAGTCGACTGAGGCGGGAATTGAACCCGGGTCTCTGGCGCTGTGAAGCAGCAGTGCTAACCACTGTGCCACCGTGCCACCCACCTGTTGAAATTTAAATTCAATCAAATCTAATGGTGGCCATAAATTCATTACTGAATGTCAGGAAAGCCCCACGTGGTTGACTGATGTTCTTTAGGGAAGGAAACTGCCATCCTTACCTGGTCTGGCCTCTATGTGACTCCAAACCCACAGCAATATGTTTGATTCTCAACCTCAATTAGGGATGGGCAATAAATGCTAGTCTAGCCAGTGACAACCTCATCCTGTGAGTGAGTATGCAAAAACCTCTACATATTTACTTCAGTGGCTGGTGTACAAGGATACCAAGGTCTTGTTACACCTCCCCCTTTCGGAATTTATCATCATTCAGATAATTATCCTGCTTTTGCTCCCCAAGTGGATAATGGAGCATGGAGCAAAATGCTGCACTGTCAGTAATACCATCATTCAGAGGAGATGTAAGAGATCTCATGGCTCCATTCAAAGAGAAGCAGGGCAGTTTCTCTCTTCTTTCAGCATGGTGCCTCACAGCTCTAGAGACCCAGATTCGATTCCATCCTCGGGCAATTGTCTGTGTCAAGTTTGTACATTCTCCCCGTGTCCATGTCGGCTTCCTCCAAGTGCTCCTGTTTCCTCCCATAGTCAAAAGATGTGCAGGTTAGGTGAATTGGCCATGCTAAATTGCCCATAGTGTCCAGGGAGGTTCAGGCTGGTTGGATTAGCAACGGGAAATGCAAGGTTGCAGGGGTAGGATAGGGTATGGGGTTGGGTCTAAGTAGGATGCTCTTTGGAGGTTTGGTGTGGACCCGATGGGCTGAATGGCCTGCTTCCTCACTGTAGGGGTTCTATGATTCTATGGATTTTTTGATTCCTGGGATGTAGGCATTGTTGGAAAGCCATTTGTAATGACATTTGAACTGATTGACTCACTAAGGTCATTTCAGAAGGTAGTTAAGAGTGAGTGACATTGCTATGGGTCTGGAATCACATAAAGGTCAGATTGGATAAGGATGGCTGATTTTGTTTCCTGAAGGACATTAGGTGGGACTTCACAACCATCAATGAGTCTTTTCCATTATCACCATCACTGAGGCTAGTTTTTTATCTCAGATTTATGAATTGAGTTTAAATTCCACCAACACTGAGATGCTAGCTCAGATCATTCTACTGGTATTCCGGATTACTTATCCATATCCTTAGATCTGGGTTAATCATCCATATCCTTGGCTCTGGCATCTCCCCTGTAGCTCTCTTTGTTATCCTGATCAAAATTTACACCTTAACAAACATAGTCGAAACAGACAATCTAATAGCAACTTGGGTACGTTTGCTGTACACGTGTTGTCCGTTGCATTTTCAACAGTAACTTCACGTTGTAAGCAGGGCATTAGCTGCAAAGTGATTTGGAATGTTCTGAAGTTGTGAAAGATACTGTGTAATGGCAACTTATTTGTTTTCTCCCAAACCAAGCCAAGTTGAGCCAACCTTTACAAGAACAACAGCTACTTGTACTTTTGTACAGCAAATGTTGTAAAACATCCCAGGGCATTTCACAGGAGTATTCCAGAGAAAGATTTGAAACTCTGCCACATAATGTGATACAAAGGCAGATGGCCAAGAAACTTGATTAGAGATGGGTTTTAAGCAGTGTCTCGCGGGAGGAGAGTGAAGTGAAGTTTCAATGAACTTTGGGGAGGAATGTCTGGAAGAACTGTCACTAGGCTATGCCAGGTAAATCAGGGTGACCTCCCTGGGCCCTGGGCTTTGGGCACATCAGCAAGTGGGTCATGGCAGCCTGGAAGGAACCGGAAGCTGAGATGGGGGGAATGCTTTGAATAGGTGGCATTGTGTGAGCTTTTGTTTTGTTCCTGGTTCAGTTTAGAGAGGCACGGCATCATTATCATAAACAATCGTGGGCGGCACGGTGGCACAGTGGTTAGCACTGCTGCCCCAGAGACCCAGGTTCAATTCCCACCTCAGGCGACTGTCTGTGCGGAGTTTGCACATTCTCCTCGTGTCTGCGTGGGTCTTCCCACAGTCCACAAAATGTGCAGGTTTGGTGAATTGACCATGCTAAATTGCCTGTAGTTTTAGGTGAAAGGGTAAATGTAGGGGAATGGGTCTGGGTGGGTTGCGGGTCAGTGTGGACTTGTTGGGCCGAAGGGCCTGTTTCCACACTGTAAGTAATCTAATCTTCACAGAAAGTTGCAGGTAGGGGATGGTGACTGCAAGGTCTAATTTGTCCTGGTGTGTGAAGTTGAGGGAGCGCACAGCCTTTTATACCTCAGTCCCCATAAACCTCTGGACACAGACAGTTGGACACATGGTGGGCTAAAGGCAGAGCCACTAAAATAGGAGGGGAGTGGAGTGGGGGGGGGGGGGGGGGGGGGGGGGGGGGGAATACTCAGACTGGATTTGGAGGAGCACAGTGATCCTGGAGGCCGTGGTGTTGGAGAGGCCTGCAGAGATGGGGAGGGGGAGGCATTGAAGGGATTTGCTTGGGCGTTGAATCACCACTCCCTAACTTACTGCCCTTCTCCCCCCCAAAATAAACTCTGACACGCAGGAAGACCCAAGTGGACTGGCTGGGCAAGCAGGTTGTTCAAGGGTGCTGAGGGCTCCCCTATTCTGGATCAGTGGTGCTGGAAGAGCACAGCAATTCAGGCAGCATCCGACGAGCAGCAAAATCGACATTTCGGGCAAAAGCCCTTCATCAGGAATAAAGGCAGAGAGCCTGAAGGGTGGAGAGATAAACTAGAGGAGGGTGGGGTGGGGAGAAAGTAGCATAGAGTAAGAACATCAGGGCAGAGGAAATGTCCTGGGAGTTGCAGTGGGAGAGGGACTCCCTGAGATTCTTGTAGAGAGAGGAGGAAAACTTCTTGAAGACAGGCATCCTTGCAAGAGGGCCCCCCTAGACTGTCCAGCCAAGTCACTGTTTCTGAAGTCTGTTGGGTCTGACTTTGGAGGAGCCGGTGTTGGACTGGGGTGTACAAAGCTAAAAATCACACAACACCAGGTTATCGTCCAACAGGTTTAATTGGAAGCACTAGCTTTCGGAGCGCTGCTCCTTCATCAGGTGATTGGCAGGACTTTGATGGGAGCAGCGCTCCCTCAGCCTGACATACCGGATCTTGAAGAAGTCACTATCTGATTCAAAATGCTAACTCTCTCTCTCTCTCTGTGCAGACGTTGACAGACTTGACTGAGTTTCTCCAGGGTTCTCTGCGTCTGTCTCTGTGTCTGTCTCCCTCAGCCTGAGTTGCACACTCAAAGTCTCTGGTTGGATGGGGGGGGGGGGGGGGGGTGGCGTGGGAGGTGAATTTCAAACCATCGCCAAATCTCCTGGCTCAGGGGCGGGCACAGTGCAACACAGCATCAGGCTGTGAAACGGGTGTCCAGTCAGTCAAGCGCCCGCCCTTTCCCCTGACTGGCGTCTACTCTGCACCAATGCCCTTGTAGTTGTTCCAGCCAAGCCTCCCTTATATAGTCGAGCCGCTGGCATGAAGAGTGTGTGCATGATTTGGGCAGAGCCGGGGAGCGCTGCAGAATGGCACAGGAATAACAGAGGGAGCTGGAGACCGGGAGCAGCGCCTTTGACTGCTCTGTGCCTGTGTGTGTGTTTCTCTCCACCTCGGGACATTTGTAGGGGTTGATTTCTCCTCCAGAGCTGGGGCTGGACTGCGCGGCTGCCCGCTCCTGAGAGATGTCACCCGGGATGCGAGGCTTCCCCCCGCCTCCGCCGCCTCTGCTGCTGCTTCTCGCCTGCTGCCTGCACCCTTTGAGCGGTGAGTACCCTCAGTCTCAGTCCGCCGCTCACCGCAGGGAGCTGTCCACCGCCTCCAGGTGCTGAAACCCCACTTCCTCCTCGCCCAGCCCCTGGCGGTATCTGCTCGGGAATTTAGTCTTTTATGTCCCTTTTGACTGTGCCCAGAAATACTTCATTCAGTCTGCGAGATGCACTGCGGACTCCTTCCCTCCCCCCGTCCGATGCCTTTTTTTCCCTAACCATTTCTTTGTCCAGTGTATTCTGTCAGCCACTCTCTCTCTCTCTCTCCGCTCAGTCCATCCCTACCCACACGTCCTCGCTTTTCCCACTCCTCGCCTACACTACCTTTCTCTCATACACAGTTTCTCCTCTCCTGTGCTCCATCTATCTTCCCTACTCTCTCTCCCACTCTCTCTAGTATTTCTCACATTTATCAT
>NC_057711.1:13443074-13452893 GCF_004010195.1 Chiloscyllium plagiosum | reverse complement strand
CTTGCCTCCACATTCTCTCCTCTTTCCCAAGCTTTCACTTGTACCATGCATGCACACATTCTTTCTCTCCTCTCCCCAACACTTTCTCTGTCAAACCCCACACTCTTTCTTTTCCCCTCTATCTCCCCCTCGTCACCTTCACACTCTCCCATAACTCAGTCTGTTTTGACTCCCACAGTCTCACTCATCTCAAAGTCAAAGTTCAGGTTAATCCCTTACTTTAACTCTACAAGCACCTGAGTTTGAGTGAGTGAAGCTGGCATTATAGTGTTGGATTGCCTTTATAGTGTAGTGTTTGCCTTTATGTTGGTTTTTCACTGTATATTTGGGATGTAACCTTCATGGCCAATGTCGCTGTGTGTCACTGTGAGTGATGCTAGTTACATGGACAAGGATATTTAATTCCTTCAATTTATGAGTTTTTACTGATAGCCCTGTTAGGCTACTTCCTCTCCCCCTGACACAGCATCAGTTCTGAATATGTACTGGAAATGCCACCAAACCTAGCAGGTTGTTGACATATTTGGAATGTTTTTAAATTACTATCAGTTCACAGAATTCTATCACTGACTCCTCACCCTGACAATGAACTACTGTCTGTCAATTCATTCATTTGCTCCTCATTTTCGGTCTCTCTTCCCTTTTTAAAAAAATACATTTCTTAAATATTTGTCTCACTATTTACCTGTCTGTCTTCTTTTTTCAACTTCACTTCCTTGTTTGATTACATTCATTTATCTTGTATTTTGCACTTTTCAATACTATCATTTAGGCTCTGTCTTTCTGCCTATCTGACCTCTCCATCTCAAATTCTGTCAATCTCTGCTCCTACATTATTATCACTCAGTGTATGTTTCAATCTGTCTCTATATTTCTGTCCTCAATGTTTCACTATCCCATCTCAGTCACCTTTGCTATCTCTTCCTTTCCTAGTTTGCTAATGACATTTGAATTAAGTCAGCAGATTTTCCCATTGCTTCAGTCTCTACACTCCTCATCCCTGTCTCCACTTGCCCAGGTATTCTTTTGCTGTCAGTGTCTATTGTTTGTTTCCCTCCATCTTTCCCAGGCTGGCTTCCTGCAGTGTGCAGCACATCTGAGCTGATGGCATGATAATTGAGGAGGAGCATGTTGGATTGTCAGTGATATATAATCAAAGATCACAGGGCCAGAAGTGTTCACCTTCCAACATGCTAATGGTTTCATGAGATGTACAATTCTGCCTCTTTTCTTTATCCCCATTCACAACCAGCTAAGCATTTAATAGCTGCACCTTATGATGTTCACAGCCTTTGCACAGCCTCTCTTGAATTGTGCAGGTATGTACATTCCTGTCACAATGTAGCTGAGGCAAGAATAGAATTTCCATGCCAGGGTTTGTTTATTTTATTTCAGGTTCTCCCTCTTCAAACTGCCAATCATCTTTTCAATTTCTAGCCTTTTTTTTCTCGGCCTGTCAGATACAACACTTTTCTTCTGTCTCTTTTTGCCTAACCAACATATCTGTTCTGTTATTGCTATTGCTATGTGGAGATTTCCTCTCTTTGTGTTTTGCTGATCTCTCCATCCTGTCTGTCTCATTGTTTGAATCAATGTCTTATTTGAAGTCTCTCTCTCTCCAAGGTACATTCTCTTTTTTATTCTGACTCAGTTTATTCATTTTTTTGACCCTTCAAAATCCATCACCCAAACAGTACATCTTTCCTGTCTCTGCTTTTGATTTCAAAGAGGGTTAGGTTTATTGTTCTTAATGATCTCTCCAATTCCGAAAAATTAGTCTATTCTCTTTGATAGTTCCCTTCTCCTGTTGCTAATTTAATACTTTGATTTGCCTTAGAATCATTGAGATATACAGCACAGAAACAGACCCTTCGGTCCAATTTGTCCGTGCTAACCAGACTTCTTAATTTGCTTTGCCCATCTTTTTCTCTTTGCGTGTTGCAAGTCTCTGTATCTATCACTTTTTCTCCCTCTGTGCTGTCTGTCTGATTGATTGATTTATTGTGGTCACATGTACCAACATACAGTGAAAAATGTTGTTTTGCATGCTCTGCAGGCAGATCATACCATACAAAGTGCATCAGGGTGGCAGAATACAGCTACAGAAAAGGTTTAGCGAAAGAGAGATCAGCACTAACATTTGAATGTTCAATTCAAAAGGGAAGAAGCTGTTCTTGAACCTGCTCATACATGTATTCAAACTTTTATATCTTCTGCCTGACAGAAGAGGGTAAAATCGAGTGTAACAGGGATGGAGGGAGTCTTTAACTCTGTTGGTTGTTTTCCTGAAGCAGTGAGATGTGTAGATGGAGTCAGCGGATGGAAGGCTGGTTTATGTGATGGACTAGGCTGTGTTGATGACCCTCTGTATTTCCTTGCAGTCTTGGGAAAAACAGTTGCCATACCAATTTGTGATGCATCCAGATAAGATGCTTTCTATGGTGCATCTATGAAAAATTGACAGGAGTCCTTGTCTGATATGCTGAATTTCCTTAGACTCCTGAGGGAGTAGAGACATTGTTGGCCATCATGTCGATGCGGGTGGACCATGACAGATTCTTGGTGATCATCACTCCCAGGAGCTTGATGCTCTCCACCATCCCTACCTCAGCACCATTGATACAGCCAGGGAAGTCAATGACCAGTAAGCTTCTTGGTTTTGCTGATGTTGATGGAGCGATTGGTGTTTTTGCACAATGCCACCAAGCACTCAATCTCTTTCCTGTATTCTGTCTCAGCATTGTTTGAGATCCAACTTACAATGGTGGCATTGTCACCGAACTTGTAAATGTATTTGGGGCTGAACTTGACCACTCAGTCATGAGTGTATAAGGAGTGTCGTAAGGGGCTCAGTACGAGATACTGGTGTTATGGATTACGGTGGAGGAGGTGTCATCACCTAGCCTTATTGATTGCGGTCTATGGGTCAGGAAGTCGAGGATCCAGTTACAGTGGGACAAATTTGTTTGGAATTATGGTGTCAAAGGTGGAACGGTAGTCAGTAAGTAGGAAAAAACTAAGTAAAAACAATGACTGCAGATGCTGGAAACCAGAGTCTAGATTAGAATGGTGGTGGAAGAGCACAGCAGTTCAGGCAGCATCCAAGGAGCAGGAAAATCAATGTTTTGGGCAAAAGCCCTTCATCAGAAATAGAGGCAGAGAGCCTGAAGAGTGGGGAGATAAGCTATAGGAGGGGGTCCACATTGATGCCCTGGGGTTGAAGTGTTCCGAGGCAGAAGATGAGGCGTTCTTCCTCCAGGCGGTGGAGGAGGCCCTGGACCTCCATGTCTTCGGCAGAGTGGGAGGGGGAGTAGAAATGTTGGGCCACGGGGCAGTGTGGTTGATTGGTGCGGGTGTCCCAGAGATGTCACCACTCTAATCTAGTCAATAAGTAGGAGCCTAACATACGTATACATGTTATCCAGATGTTCCAGGAGATAGCACCTGCTGTGGACCTGTTGCTCTGATAGGCGAATTGCAAAAGATCAAGGTGATTTGGTAGGCTGGAGTTGATGTGAGCAATGACTAACCTCTCAAAACACTTCACAATTATGGAGGTCAGAGCCACTGGGCGGAAGGCATTGAGGCATTCTGCATGATCTTTCTTTGGTATCGGGATGATGGTGATCTTCTTGAAGCAAGTGGGGACTTCAAATCATAGTAAGGAGAGGTTAAAGATGTCTGCAAATGCTCCTGCCAGCTGGTCCATACAGGATCTGAGTACAAGGCCGTGGATTCCATCCAGGTCAGTCACTGTCCATGGGTTCACTCTCAGGAATGCCAAGCTAATGTTTGTGGCAGTGGCCATGTGCACAGATACATCCAAGGCTGTTTGGATAGGTGATATTGTTTCACTGACCTTCTGTGCAAAGCAAGTATAGAATGCATTGAGCTCATTGGGTTGGGATGTATTGGTACCTACAATTCTGTTTGACTTTCGGTCCCATGATGTTTTATAAACCTCGCAACAAACAGCAATATTCCTGT
The DNA here is from genome assembly GCF_004010195.1 of Chiloscyllium plagiosum. Taxonomy (NCBI): domain Eukaryota; kingdom Metazoa; phylum Chordata; class Chondrichthyes; order Orectolobiformes; family Hemiscylliidae; genus Chiloscyllium; species Chiloscyllium plagiosum. The sequence goes on along the minus strand of NC_057711.1, from coordinate 13,448,906 downwards.
GGTAAGTCTGGGTCTCAAGCTTAGTTTGTTATTGTCTCTTGGTGTCTCTAATAGCCTCCCCCACGCAGGTTGTATCAGGATTTCTTATGTGGGTCACCTGACCTTTATGCCTCAGACCTACTCTTAAGTAAGGAGTGAATCTCCCAGTTCATCCAAGGTCTTTCTCTCTCTGTCTAATTCCAAATTCTTGAGAATCACTGGTTTTAATTGGTGGCCATGTCTTCATGGATTGTAAACGATTCCATCTCTTCACCGCTCCATCTTTCTTTCCTCCCTTTAGATGTTCCTTAAAACTTGTATCTTTTGATAAGTTTTGGGTCTTCTACCTTATGTGGTTTGGTGTCAAACTGGGGATGTTTGATTATATCAAAGTGCTGTAAAAATGTAAGCTGCTGTGTGTGGCTGCCAATCTCTCTGTGTCTACAAGTATCTCTACATCTGCCAGTCTCTGTGTCTGCCAATTGAGAGTGTGGTGCTAGAAAAGCACAGCAGGTCAGGCAGCATCCGAAGAGCAGGAAAATCGACGTTTCGGGCAAAAACCCTTCATCAGGAAAAAAAGGGCTTTTGCCCAAAATGTTGATTTTCCTGCTTCTCGGATGCTGTCTGACCTGCTGTGCTTTTCCAGCACCGCACTCTTGACTCTAATCTCCAGCATCTGCAGTCCTCACTTTTGCCTTCTGTGTCTGCCAGTCCCATTGTATATGCAAATCTCTCTGCGTCTGCTAGTCTGATCCTGCCTGTTCTCTCTGTGGCTGCCAGTTTCATTATGCTTTTCTCTCTTTGTTTCTGTGCTGTACTTGCCAGGTTTGTTTTTCTCGCTTTCCATCTCTCCTCTGCTGTCTCTATCCCTTGTCTCTCTCCCTCTCTGTTTCTGTGCTGTAGCTGAGAGTCTCCCTCTGTCAGTCTAGTGCTAACTCTGCCTAAATCTGTCTGTCCACTAGGCTTTATCTGTTTTTCTCTCTCTGTTTCTGTGCTGAATTTAATAATTTCTCCTTCTGACACATTCCCTCTGGGTGCTTTTCCTTCTCTCCTCATTTCCATGCGGCTAACCCAGCATTGATCTGTTTCATACGCGGATGTTGCCAATGTAAATTGTGTGAAGTTAGGTGTGTGAGACAAGGAAGAGAAAAGTAAAGGAGACCATTCAGCCCATTGAGTGTCTTCCAGCATTTGCTCATCAAACAAGAGCAATTTATGCACTTAAATGGGCATTTCCCAAATAAGATGTGCCCTATCCATGTGCAGAAAGAAACAGGAGGTTTTCAGAGATGTTGCTGCCTTTCCTCTCCTGGGTTTTCTCAGTGAGCAGGCTCACACATGGATACCAGTTTCCCAGATTAACCAGCCTTCATAGTTTGGTGTGGGCCCAGACAGTCTATTGTTAACCTCGTTGACTATCCTGATTAGACACTGAAGTACAGGAGGAAACACCTCAGAGCAGTGACTGTCAGACTCAGCTCAGTGGCAGCCCTTTCACCACTGAACCAGGCGTTGTGAGCTTTGGCTTCATTCCAGGGACTCGAGCACATAATTTAGACTGATGCTTCAGTGCGGCACAGACACATAGCAACATAGAAAATAGAGCAGGCCAGTCAGCCCATTGAGTCTGCTCTATGAGATTGCAGTTGATCTGATAATCTTCGACTGCACTTTCCTGCCTTTTTCCTGTAATGCTTTATTCCCTCACAGATTAAAATATGTCACCCTCAATCTTGAATATACTTAATTATACTGCCCTCTCCAGTAAAGAATTCCACAGATTTACTTCCCTTCATTCTCCTCATCTCTGTTTAAATGGGTGACCCCTGATTCTGAGATTATACCCTTTGGTTCTGGAGTCGTCCCCCCCATCAAATATGGAACAATCTTTCCACAGCCACCTTGTAAATTCTCCGAAGAATCTTCTATGTTTCAATCGTCACCTCTCATACATCTAAACTTCAATAAGTGCAGGCCCAGTCTACACAACCCCACCTCATAAGACAGTCCCTCCATATCTCGTACCAGCTGAGTGAACGTTCTCTGGACTGCCTTCAGTACCTGTACATCGTTCCTCAAATGAGTGACCCAAGACTGTTCTCAGTATTCTCGTTGTGATCTGACTAGTGCTTTGTACAGTGTCAGCAAGAGCGCACTACTTTTATACTCCATTCCTCTTGAAGTGAAGGCCAACATTCCATTGGCCTTCCCTATTACCTTCTGAATGTGGATATTAGCGTCCTGTGATTTATGCACAAGGACTCCCAATCTCTCTGATCTGTAGCTGTCTGTAGTTTTTGTCCATTTAAATAATATGCGGATTCTCTGTTCCTTACAAATGCAGAATCTCCCATTTTCCCACATTACATTCAATCTGCCCAGTTTTTGTCCACTTGCTTAACCTGTCTATAACCTTCTGCGGACCCTTTGTGTCATTCTCACCACTTGCTTTCTTTCCCTGTCATCTCCCTCAGCCCCACAGCCCTGTACTCCTCTAATTCTGGCTTTGTACACACTCCCACATTCCTTTATCCCATCATTGGCAGCTGTCTGTGTAGGCACTCCATACGGAGATTCTGCCCTCGAAACTCTCCACTTTCCTACCTCTCTCAATTCCTTTACGCTCTTTATTGTGGGCAGCTTGGTGGCTGAGCAGTTAGCACTGCTGCCTCACAGTGCCAGGGCCCCGGGTTCAATTCCAACCTTGGGCAACTGTCCATGTGGAGTTTGCACATTCTCCCCAGTATCTATGTGGATTTCCTCCGGGTGCTCTGGTTTCCTCCCACAATCCACAGATGTGCAGGTTAGGTGAATTGGCCATGCTAACTTGCCCATAGTATCCATGGATGTGTTGGTTAGGTGTGTTAGTCAGGGGTAAATATAGAGTATGGGTCTGGGTGGGTTACTCTTTGGAGGGTCAGTGTGAACTTGTTGGGTCGAAGGGCCTGTTTCCGCATTGTAGGGATTTAATGATTTATGACTGGAACACCTTGCAGGAGCCCCGAAGCCCAATTTGACTAGATGAACTCTTATTTAAGTAGTTTCTTTTTATCTTTATTGTACCTGGACAATGGTTTCAGACTGAGTCAACGAAACACTTTTCACTGGATCTTCAAAATATATGTGACAATAAATAAATCATTCATCATTCATCATTCATTCATTCCTAAGTCCCTTTTTCTGTCACCCTACAAGTTTTTTAAAATTATTCTTTCCTGAGATGTGGTGTTGTTATTAAGGCCAGCATTTATTTCCTATCTCTAATTGCCCCTTGATTTCAATGGTTTTTTTGGCCATTTCAGAGGGCAGTTAAGAGACAACCCCATTGTTGTGGGTCTGGAGTCATATGTAGGGCAGGCCAGGTAAGTAGAGCAGATTTCCTTCCCTAAAGGACATGAGTATACAGATAGTTTTTTTTTTACATCAGTTAACAATGGTTATAGCCCACAGACTGATTTCTTAATTTTTTTTTAGCGAATTCAAATGCCACCATCTGCCATGGTGGGATTCAAACCCACCCAGGATTTGTTGATTGCTAGTCTAGTGATATTACTGCCAGGGCATAACCTCCTCCTAAATAGTTATCAAATCTCCTTTGAAAGCTGTGTTTGAATATCTCCAGCACTCGCTCAGTGCAATCCATATCCTCACCACTTAGTGTATAAAACAAAGCATTCCTCATGTCTGCTTTGGTTCTTCTGCCAGTCTTGTTCAATCAGCATCCTGTAATCCACCATGAGGACCAGTTTCTCTCTGTCCACTCTGTTCAGACCTGTCATCACTTTCAACACCCCTGGTAAGTCCTCTCTTAGCCTTCCCCTCCCTGTGAATGACCCGAATTTTTCCAGTCTACTCATGTGAATGAAATCACTGACTCCTGGTTCTGTGCTAGTCTGTTGTTTGATAACCATTCCTGTGAAGTGTTTTGAAATATTTTGATGTGTTAAAAGTGAGATTCAAATGCACGGCCTTGTTTTTAGACAGCTGATATTTCCGGTTGGGAAGTTGGTACGGCTGGTTTTCTGGATCTTGTGTTGCATGTGGCACGGTTCACCCAGATATGACAGAGGAACTCAGTTCCTCTTTAGATAGGCATTGACATCTGTCCAGGCTAATTTGATGTTGATAAGTCTTGTTTTCCCAATTGTTACATCTCCATCCTCTGTGGACTATGTTCAGTATGCTCCAACTTGTGTAGTTTGTATTGGAAGTGGGGGTTGTGTTATAGAGCCATGGAGTCATAGAATTGTACAGCATGGAAACACAACCTTTGGTCCAACTTGTTCATGCCAACCAGATATGTTAAATTAATCTAGTCCCATTTGCCATCATTAGGCCCACATCTCTCTTAACCTTTCCTATTCATGCACCCAGATACCTTTTAAATGTGGTAATTGTACCAGCCTCCACCACTTCCTCTGGCAGCTCATTCTATACACACACCACCCTCAGCATGAAAAAGTTGCCCCTCAGGTCCCTTTTAAATCTTTCCCGTCTCACCTTAAACCTATGCTCTCTTGTTTCAGCCTCCCCAACCCCAAGGAAAAATACTTCGCTTTTACCCTATTCATGTCTCCCATGATTTTATAAACATCTGTAAAGTCATCCCTCAGCTCCAGGGAAAACAGCCCAGCCTCTTCAGCATTTCCCTATAGTTCAAACCCTCCAACCCTGGCAACATCCTTGTAAATCTTTCAAGTTTAACAATATCTTTCATATAGTAGGGAGACTGGGATCAAACACAGTATTCCAAAAGGTGCTCAGTTCTTGACATCAATAATCACTGAATTTACTCTGTTGTATTCTGAGCACGAGCTTCTGAACTCAGTCCTTTGTGCCTAGAAATCCCCCATGGTTTGGGGAAATAAGTAAGCATTAAATAAAACCTCATTCCTCTGTCCACACTCTCACAGAACAGCAGCTTTCCCTCACAGAGCCAACAGCCCACTTCCCAAAGAGCATTATTAATGAAAGTGAAAATCTACAAAAGTAATTTTCTTTGCAAACCTGGCTTGTCATGATAAATGAGCAGGGGTGGGAATTCCTTCATGCTCCGTGATACGTGCAGGTGAACTGTGAAGAAATTAATATTAAATGACTGTATCCTGACTTCTGGGACTAGAGAATATTAAAACTGGAGGAGAGCTAATTTCTGAGTGGAGAGACGGGAACCAGGGTTTTACAATGGAACGAGCTTGATTCTAAGTAAATTCTCAATGATTTAGGAACAGGCCTTTGAGAGTTCTGAGTGTAATTCTTGTGATTTATAAACGGTGCATTCTGTATCTCCACACTGTTCACATGAAACACTCGCAAGGCAGGGGCAGTCTGGGGTTAGATACAGGGTAAAGCTCCTTTTACACTGTTCCCATCAAACACTCCCAGGACTGTTGGTAAGATACTGGAGCCCATTGTGAATACTAGGAAGTGCATGGTAAAATAGGGCAAAGTCAGTATGGTTTCATCAAGGGGAGGTCATGTCTGACAAATCTGTTAAAATTCTTTGAGGACATAACAAGCAAGGAAAGCCAAAGGATGTTATCCACTTGGACTTCCAGAAGGCCTTTGATAAGGTGCAGCACAGGAGGCTGCTGAGTAAGGTAAGGGCCCATGGTGTTAGAGGCAAGGTGCTAGCATGGATAGAAGCCTGGCTGTCTGGCAGAAAGCAGAGAGTGGGGCTAAAAGGGTCCATCTCAGGAGAGCAGCCAGCGACAAGTAGTGTTCCATAAGGACAGCGTTGGGACCACAACCTTTCACTTTATATATTAATGATCTAGGTGAAGGAACTGAGGGCATTCTGGCTAAGTTTGCAGATGATACAAAGATTTGTGGAGGATCAGGTAGTATTGTGGA